>NW_026918157.1:0-140372 GCF_032062105.1 Saccostrea cuccullata
GTTGGGTGGTATGTATATATCCAAGAGGAGTTGGACAGGTGTCCATTACCTGTTGGGTTGTATTTTGATGATGCAATTCAAGAAACCAAAGAATTAGACAAGTGTCCATTGCTTGTTGGGTAGGATGTAGATATCCAAGAGGAGTTGGACAGATGTCCATTACCTGTTGGGTGGTATTCTGATGAAACAATTCAAGAAACCCAAGAAGAATTGGACAAGTGTCCATTACCTGTTGGGTGGTATGTAGATATCCAAGAGGAGTTGGACAGGTGTCCATTACCTGTTGGGTTGTATTTTGTTGAGGAGATTTAAGAAACCCAGAAAGAATTGGACAAGTGTCCATTTCCTGTTGGATGGGATGTAGATATCCAAAAGGATTTGGACAGATGTCCATTACCTGTTGGGTGGTATTCTGATGAAGCAATTCAAGAAACCCAAGAAGAATTGGTCAAGTGTCCATTACCTGTTGGGTGGGATGTAGATATCCAAGAGGAGTTGGACAGGTGTCCATTACCTGTTGGGTTGTATTTTGATGAGGAGATTCAAGAAATCCAAATAGAATTGGACAATGTACATAGGTTCAATTGTTCTTGGGTAGTTTAATCCCTTCGTCAAAATACAACCCAACAGGTATTGGACACCTGTCCAATTCCTGTTGGATACCTTCATTCTGCCCAACATGTAATGGGCATTTGCTTATTATTAATTGGTCATGACTCAAAAAGGTTTCTCCTTAAATACTTATTTTTGTTATTCAAGAAAGGTTGAACAGAGTCTGAGATGTGTTGAGTTGTGTTTGCACAATTCAGTTTTTTTTTGCACTTAGGTATTCATATATTTTAATTTTAGATATTTTGAAATATACAGGGGTATATCCTTATTGCAAAGAACAAATTAGTTAGGTGTAACAATAAAAGAGCTACATCACAAAAATATCGGTTCAAAACCGAAGGTTTTCAGTCTTGTCTGAATTTACCAGCAAATATTAAATATATAATAAATTTGGAATGAATAAAAAACAATAAGAAAAAACCCAATAAAATACGGACACGAGGATTAATATCCAATAAGATTTGAACAGTAACTACCCAAATAATGCTCTCTCGTGTGTACACTTTTTTTTGTATCCAATAAGCAGTATCCAATAGGACTTGGACTTGATGTACCCAATATATAACCAAATGTGTGTCCGTCCGAATTCTTCAATTTGTAATAACGATTTAATTTCGTTAAAACGAATTCAAAATTTGTCATAACAAATTAAATTCGTTTAGACAAATTCTAAAGATTGTTATAACAAATTAAATTCGTTTAATCAAATTCAATAATCAGGGTCTATAGAAAAATACATATGAATTCGATATAATGATTTGTCGAAATCGTTTTAACGAATTTAATTCGTTATAACAAACTATGGAATTCGTTTAAACGAATTCAATGTGTTATAACAAGTTTTAGAATCTGTTATAGCCAGTTTAATTCGTTTTATCAAATTCTTGAATTCGTTGTAACAAAATCAACAAATTTGTTATAACAGATTAAATTCATTATAACGAATTCAAAGAAATTGTTATAATGAATAAATAATTCGACAATTCGTTACATCAGATTCAAAAATATTTTTCGATAGGTCCTAAATGGGCTTCCGTAGCTATGTACTTTTTTGGTAATACATGTAAAATCTTTTTAAAGAATTGTTTTACAAGATCTAAAATTAAACTTCTCAGAAGTTTGTTTTAAATTAATTACATCATTTCAAACTTGCGTAATTTTGGTAAGAATATATAGCTGAATTTAATACTGTTGTGCAATCTAAAGGAAGCCCACAAGTGGTAGATATATTCTACGTATTGAGCCCGATGTTTATTCGTGTAACAGGAAAGGAGAAAATGTATGGCTGGACCGGGAATCGAATCCGGGACCCCTGCATCTCCAGTCAGGTGGTCTACCAACTGAGCTATTAAGGCCGATATCCACAGCCCAAACCATTACATTCCTCCCTCCTTAAATTATCTTCGCCCTCGAAGACACAACCCAAGTTCTTATTGCCCCTGGAAGGACTTTCACCTGCAATTCCAGGGGTGGTCAACGGCACCAAATCTGTAACAGGAAAGGAGAAAATGTATGGCTGGACCGGGAATCGAACCCGAGACCCCTGTATCTCTAGTCAGGTGCACTATCTACTGAGCTATCCAGGCCGATATCCACGGCCCAAACCATTACATTCCTCCCTCCTTAAATTGTCTTCGCCCTCGAAGACACAACCCAAGTTCTTATTGCCCCTGGCAGGACTTTGACCTGCAATGCCAGGGGTGGTCAACGGCACCAGATCTGTAACAGGAAAGGAGAAAATGTATGGCTGAACCGGGAATCGAACCCTGGACCCATGCATCTCCAGTCAGGTGCTCTACCAACTAAGCTATTCAAGCCGATATCCACAGCCCAAACCATTACATTCGTATAGTATAGTAGGGCTGAAAACTTGAGGGCTCTATCTTGGAAACAGAAGTCGTAACTGAACCCTAGTACCCCACCCTCAAAGTGCAAACTGCGTTCTAAAATCTTATTGACGTATTTCTTCCAATTTTATCCGGGCAAGCTAATTTATAAAAATGTTTCCGGTCTTGAAACATAAATACCTTTTGATAGTCGAAACTTCCCTCCAATATCACTCCCCTGTAAAAATATGAAGTCTAAATATGGGATCTTCGATGTTAGCCAGACCCCCGGGCAATATACTCTTATTCAGAAATACATATAATAGAATTATACGGTTTATTTTCCAATTTCTCCGGGCTAGCTAAATCGGTTCCAGGTCTTGTAACATAAATTCCCTTTGAAGGTAGGAGGGCCTCTCCAATACCCCTCCCCTGTAAAAATATGAAGGTCTAAATATAGGATCTTCAATGTTAGCCAGACCCCCGGGCAATGAATACATATAATAGAATTATACGGGTTTTTTTCAGAATTTTCTCCGGGCTAGCTAAATGGGTTCCAGGTCTTCTAACATAAATTCTCTTAGATAGTAGGAGGGTCCCTCCAATACCCCTCCCCTGTAAAAATATGAAGGTCTAATTATTGGATTTTGGATGTTAGCCAGCCCCCCGGGCAATGTACTCTTATTCAGAAATACGTGTAATAGAATTATAAGGCTTTTTTCCCCAATTTCATCCGGGCTAGCTAAATGGGTTCCCGGTCTTGTAACATAAATTCCCTTTGACAGTAGGAGGGTCCTTCCAATACCCCTCCCCTGTAAAAATATGAAGGTCTAAATATGGGATCTTCGATGTTAGCCAGACCCCAGGGCAATGTACCCTTATTAGGAAATACATATAATGGAATTATAAGGTTTTTTTCCAATTTTCTTCGGGCTAGCTAAATGGGTTCCCGGTCTTGTAACATAAATTCCTTTTAACAGTGGAAGGGTCCATCCCATACCCCTCCCCTGTAAAAATATGAAGGTCTAAATATGGGATCTTCGATGTTAGCCAGACCCCCGGGCAATGTACCCTTATTAGGAAATACATATAATAGAATTATAAGGTTTTTTTTTATTTTCTTCGGGCTAGCTAAATGGGTTCCCGGTCTTGTAACATAAATTCCCTTTGACAGTAGGAGGGTCCTCCCACACCCCTCCCCTGTAAAAATATGAAGGTATAAATATAGGATCTTCAATGTTAGCCAGACCCCCGGGCAATGAATACATATAATAGAATTATACGGGTTTTTTTTTCAGAATTTTCTCCGGGCTAGCTAAATGGGTTCCAGGTCTTCTAACATAAATTCTCTTAGACAGTAGGAGGGTCCCTCCAATACCCCTAACCTGTAAAAATATGAAGATCTAAATATGGGATCTTCGGTGATAGCCAGACCCCCGGGCAATGTACCCTTATTCAGAAATACATATTATAGAATTATACGGGTATTTTTTTTCAATTTTCTCCGGGCGAGCTAAATGGGTTCCCGGTCTTGTAACATAAATTCCCTTTGACAGTAGGAGGGTCCCTCCCATACCCCTACCCTGTAAAAATATGAAGGTCTAAATATGGGATCTTCGATGTTAGCCAGACCCCCGGGCAATGTACTCTTATTCAGAAATACATATAATAGAATTATACGGGTTTTTTTTTAAATTTTCTCCGGGCTAGTTAAATTGGTTCCCGGTCTTGTAACATAAATTCCTTTTAACAGTGGAAGGGTCCCTCCCTAACCCTTCCCCTTTAAAAATATGAAGGTCTAAATATGGGATCTTCGATGTTAGCCAGACCCCAGGGCAATGTACTCTTATTCAGAAATACATATAATAGAATTATACGTTTTTTTTCCAATTTTCTTCGGGCTAGCTAAATGGGTTCCCGGTCTTGTAACATAAATTCCTTTTAACAGTGGAAGGGTCCCTCCCATACCCCTCCCCTGTAAAAATATGAAGGTCTAAATATAGGATCTTCAATGTTAGCCAGACCCCCGGGCAATGAATACATATAATAGAATTATACGGGTTTTTTTTCAGAATTTTCTCCGGGCTAGCTAAATGGGTTCCAGGTCTTGTAACATAAATTCTCTTAGATAGTAGGAGGGTCCCTCCAATACCCCTCCCCTGTAAAAATATGAAGATCTAAATATGGGATCTTCGGTGATAGCCAGACCCCCGGGCAATGTACCCTTATTCAGAAATACATATTATAGAATTATACGGGTTTTTTTTCAATTTTCTCCGGGCAGCTAAATGGGTTCCCGGTCTTGCAACATAAATTCCCTTTGATAGTAAGAGGGTCTCCCCATACCCCTCCCCTGTAAAAATATGAAGGTCTAAATATGGGATCTTCGATGTTAGCCAGACCCCCGGGCAATGTACTCTGATTCAGAAATACATATAATAGAATTATACGGGTTTTTTTTTAAATTTTCTCCGGGCTAGTTAAATTGATTCCCGGTCTTGTAACATAAATTCCCTTTGACAGTAGGAGGGTCCCTCCCATACCCCTCCCCTGTAAAAATATGAAGTTCTTAAAATGGGATCTTCGATGTTAGCCAGACCCCAGGGCAATGTACTCTTATTCAGAAATACATATAATAGAATTATACGTTTTTTTCCAATTTTCTCCGGGCTAGCTAAATAGGTTCCAGGTCTTGTAACATAAATTCCCTTTGACAGTAGGAGGGTCCCTCCCATACCCCTCCCCTGTAAAAATATGAAGGTCTAATTATGGGATTTTGGATGTTAGCCAGCCCCCCGGGCAATGTACTCTTTTTCAGAAATACGGATAATAGAATTATAAGGCTTTTTTCCAATCTCATCCGGGCTAGCTTAATGGGTTCCCGGTCTTGTAGCATCAATTCCCTTTGACAGTAGGAGGTTCCCTCCCATACCCCTCCCCTGTAAAAATATGAAGGTCTAAATATGGGATCTTCGATGTTAGCCAGACCCCAGGGCAATGTCCTCTTATTAGGAAATACATATACTAGAATAATAAGGCTTTTTTTCCAATTTCATCCGGGCTAGCTAAATGGGTTCCCGGTCTTGTAACATAAATTCCTTTTAACAGTGGAAGGGTCCCTCCCATACCCCTCCCCTGTAAAAATATGAAGGTCAAAATATGGGATCTTCGATGTTAGCCAGACCCCCGGGCAATGTACCCTTATTAGGAAATACATATAATAGAATTATAAGGCTTTTTTCCAATTTTCTTCGGGTTAGCTAAATGGGTTCCCGGTCTTGTAACATAAATTCCTTTTAACATTGGAAGGGTCTCTCCCATACCCCTCTCCTGTAAAAATATGAAGGTCTAAATATGGGATCTTCGATGTTAGCCAGACCCCCGGGCAATGTACCCTTATTAGGAAATACATATAATAGAATTATAAGGTTGTTTTTTTTAATTTTCTTCGGGCTAGGTAAATCGGTTCCCGGTCTTGTAACATAAATTCCCTTTGACAGTTGGAGGGTCCTCCCAATACCCCTCCCCTGTAAAAATATGAAGGTCTAAATATGGGATCTTCGATGTTAGCCAGACCCCAGGGCAATGTACCCTTATTAGGAAATACATATACTAGAATTATAATGTTTTTTTTCCAATTTTCTCCGGGCTAGCTAAATGGGTTCCCGGTCTTGTAACATAAATTCCTTTTAACAGTGAAAGGGTCCCTCCCATACCCCTCCCCTGTAAAAATATGAAGGTCTAAATATGGGATCTTCGATGTTAGCCAGACCCCAGGGCAATGTTCCCTTATTAGGAAATACATGTAATAGAATTATAAGAGTTTTTTTTTAATTTTCTTCGGGCTAGCTAAATGGGTTCCCGGTCTTGTATCATAAATTCCCTTTGACAGTAGGAGGGACCTTCCAATACCCCTCCCCTGTAAAAATATGAAAGTCTAAATATGGGATCTTCGATGTTAGCCAGACCCCCAGGCAATGTACCCTTATTAGGAAATACATATAATAGAATTATAAGGTTTTTTTTTAAAATTTTCTTCGGGCTAGCTAAATGGGTTCCCGGTCTTGTAACATAAATTCCTTTTAACAGTGGAAGGGTCCCTCCCATACCCCTCCCCTGTAAAAATATGAAGGTCTAAATATGGGATCTTCGATGTTAGCCAGACCCCCGGGCAATGTACTCTTATTAGGAAATACATATAATAGAATTATAAGGCTTTTTTCCAATTTTCTTCGGGCTAGCTAAATGGGTTCCCGGTCTTGTAACATAAATTCCTTTTAACAGTGGAAGGGTCCCTCCCATACCCCTCCCTTGTAAAAATATGAAAGTCTAAATATGGGATCTTCGATGTTAGCCAGACCCCAGGGCAATGTACCCTTATTAGGAAATACATGTAATAGAATTATAAGGTTTTTTTTTAATTTTCTTCGGGCTAGCTAAATGAGTTCCCGGTCTTGTAACATAAATTCCTTTTAACAGTGGAAGGGTCCCTCCCATACCCCTCCCCTGTAAAAATATGAAGGTCTAAATATGGGATCTTCGATGTTAATTAGACCCCAGGGCAATGTACTCTTATTCAGAAATACATATAATAGAATCATAAGGTTTTTTTTTTAATTTTCTTCGGGGTAGCGAAATGGGTTCCCGGTCTTGTAACATAAATTCCTTTTATCAGTGGAAGGGTCCCTCCCATACCCCTCCCTTGTAAAAATATGAAAGTCTAAATATGGGATCTTCGATGTTAGCCAGACCCCAGGGCAATGTACCCTTATTAGGAAATACATGTAATAGAATTATAAGGTTTTTTTTTTAATTTTCTTCGGGCTAGCTAAATGGGTTCCCGGTCTTGTAACATAAATTCCTTTTAACAGTTGGAGGGTCCTTCCAATACCCCTCCCCTGTAAAAATATGAAGGTCTTAATATGGGATCTTCGATGTTAATTAGACCCCAGGGCAATGTACCCTTATTAGGAAATACATATAATAGAATTATAAGGTTTTTTTTTTAATTTTCTTCGGGCTAGCTAAATGGGTTCCCGGTCTTGTAACATAAATTCCTTTTAACAGTGGAAGGGTCCCTCCCATACCCCTCCCCTGTAAAAATTTGAAGATGTACAAATACTTATTATTGTATTCAACATTTTTTTTATCCAATTTTGACCAGGCTAGCTAAATAGTCATCATTTTGGTCAGGCTAGCTGCATTGGTTTGGGGTCCTCAGTCCTCTTCTTTAAGTGAAGTCTTTGCTTTTCTTCTTAAACACGGATTATGATGCGTTTTTAAAGTTTTTTGAAAAAAAAATTATTAGGACATTTACGGTAATTTGAATAGCGAACGGCAGACAGCCTGCGGTTCGCCATTCGAATGGCGAATAGCGAATAGCGAATAACCGTCCAACTTCTGATTGCCTGATATTTTTAGAGTTCTGTGTTTGCTCTGCTCCTATTTTTTTATTGTTTTATAAGCTTTGACATCGAATACTCTTCGTTATCTCCATAACTTTCATTTGATTGAAAGAATGTAACAAAATGTTGAAGAATTGTCAAATCTGATACGCTAAGAAAAGATAATACATTTCAATGTATTCTGAGCAAACACAGAACTCTAAAATATCAGGTGCCATGGATTAGTTAGCATCCCCTGTCGACCGGTCACATATGCCGTGTGCTCCTTGTCATGATCGGGAAATAACGGAATAATTCGTTGTCAATTTAGTGTTACAATAATGGACTAACAATTAGTATGAAAAACGTCATCAGCATTTCACTCAATGATAAATTGTATTCGCTGACAAGGTAATTGTATTGACCATAGAACTTACGAAATGATGACTTTAAACAAGGCTGCTGATGATCTTATTTCATCAACTTGTTTGTCAATAATTTACTTCGTTTTAGAAATTGTTCAATCTGTATTAAAAAAAAATCTGCTAAAATTATCGGTATGTTGATATCGCTGATGGAGAGGTACGGAGCACGACAAAAAATTTGAAGCAAAAGCATGCAAAATCCAAAATTGAACTCATCTATTTTCTATAATTCGCGATATTTTTCGACAATTTTCTCAAATGTATCTTTAAATTATACATCATTATGTATATATATTTCTGGCGTGATATTTGAAGCACTAACAGAAATATAGTGATTTTTATCTGATGCGATTACCGTGAAAACGACTGTGAAAATGACGTCCCCTGAATTGACGGCGCACCACATTTTGTTAAATTATGTGTAATGTTCGAGATATCGCCAACATAGATCCAAAATATGCATAATAAAACATTTAGTAAACTAGGATATTCGTGACATTCGTCCACAAATAGCAAATTGAAATTTTAGACCCTTAGACCTCTGTAAAAAGGCTGTACGGGAGGACGGGAAGAAGATTATCGACGAAAACTTCATCCGCACTGTAAAGAACATGATTGAGAGTCACTCATATCACAAGTATAATTGATAAATACCTGCAGTTTTTGGTTTTAAAACAAAAAAAGAATATTCTTTACTTGTTTAATAGATTTTAAGCTTGACAAGAAATGTTGGTTGGATGTTGAATAGATAAGGTAACTCAAACTGTACAGGTACTCTTGGGAAAATGTTGAGAAAATGAAAACTCAATTACATATTTTTTTATAATGCCTGTGACGTCGAAGATTTTGCTGCTCCGTGACTTAATGATATGTCCTGAACAAGAGGCCCAGGGGCCACAGCGCTCACCTGAGCACATCAGCTAGAAAAAAACACATATCAGATCAGAACTGAAAGTTAACTTAAGTTGGGGGGGGGCTTGAATTTTAACCCCCAAGGGGATCATAATTTGAACAAGCTAGAATCTACATTACCTGAGGATGATTCCATATATTACTAATCATGGCTTTGAAGTACTTGAAAAGAAGATTTAATAAGGTTTCCCTATATATTTCTATGTAAAACTTTGGTCGGCCATTTTGGCCACACCCTTACCCCAGGGGTCATGATTTGAACAAACTTGAATCTACACTACCTGAGGATAATTTCACATGAGTTTCATCTTTCCTGTTTCAATGGTTCTTGAGAAGAAGATTTTTAAAGATTTTTCCATTATATTCCTATGTAAAACTTTGATCGGCCATTTTGGCCCCGCCCTACCCCCGGGGGTCATGACTTGATCAAACTTAAATCAACATTACCTGAGGATGATTTCAAATGAGTTTCATCTTTCCTGGCCCAGTGGTTTTTGAGAAGAAGATTTTTAAAGATTTTTCCTATATATTCCTATGTAAAACTTTGATCGGCCATTTTGGCCCCGCCCTACCCCCGGGGGTGATGACTTGAACAAATTTAAATCAACATTACCTGAGGATGATTCCACATGAATTTCATCTTTCCTGGCCCAGTGGTTCTTGAGAAGAAGATTTTTAAAGATTTTCCCTATATATTCCTATGTAAAACTTTGATTGGCCATTTTGGCCCCGCCTTACCCCAGGGGGTCATGACTTGAACAAACTTGAATTTAAACTACCTGAGGATGATTCCAAATGAGTTTCATCTTTCTGGCCCAGTGGTTCTTGAGAAGAAGATTTTTAAAGATTTTCCCTATATATTCCTATGTAATACTTTGATCGGCCATTTTGGCCCCGCCCTACCCCCGGGGGTCATGACTTGAACAAACTTGAATCTACACTACCTGAGGATGATTCCACTTGAGTTTCATCTTTCCTGGCCCAGTGGTTCTTGAGAACAGATTTTTTTAAAATGCCAATAATTTTTCTCTAATTCATGATTATCTCCCCTTGGAAAAGGGCGTGGCCCTTCATTTGAACAAACTTGAATCCCCTTTACCCAAGGATACTTTGTACCAAGTTTGGTTGAAATTGGCCCAGTGGTTCTTGAGAAGAAGATGAAAATGTGAAAAGTTTACAACGACGACAACAACGACAACAGACAACGGACAAATTGTGATCAGAAAAGCTCACTTGAGCCTTTGGCTCAGGTGAGCTAAAAATCACTCAAAATTGATACCAATTTACAACATTTTGATATGAAATTTTGAAGACCATATAAGTAAAGATTCTTTTATATTATGTGTGACATTTTGCCCAATAATGTCGTCAAAAATTTTTCTGTGCAACAAGTCCGCGTAATTTTTGAACGGCCCTCTTACATGTAGATGTGTCAGACTCTGTGATATCTCTTTTCTTAAGCTCAACAGGATATACCGTACCGACATAGAAATGGAAATTACCAGTGTAAATTAATATATCTAAATGTCGAGTTGAAGGCCACAGCAAGTGTTTTCTTCTTTCCACGCATAAGATTTTGCACAAATTCTGCTTCATATTAATAGAAAAAAAAATAGGTATGCTACAGTCCCTGAAACGTTCTACTTTCCCATTTTTCAGTTCGCTCACCGTTCGTTCACCGTTCATTCAGCGTTTGTTCACCGTTCGTTCAGCGTGCGTTCACCGTTCGCTCTCCGTTCTCAGTATTGCGTTCACCGTTCACCGTGCGCTCGCGTTCACCGTTCACAAAACGTTCACCGTTCGTTCTTCGTCCCGTTTACTTTGCGTTCACCTTGCGTTCACCGTTCACTTATCGTTCAGTCTTTATTGTCATTCGGAACTCCGAAGTGAAAGGACTTATCTTTTTGATGGTAAGGATTTACACGTTTTTTAATTAAATATCTTAGATATCGTGCTTGAAGAATAATTATTTCTTTGCAAAAATTATCTATGGTATTTATATTTTTATTGTCATAACTCAGCTGTTACTTTATTCATGAAATTTCTCTGGAAAATAATACATTAAGTACCTACTGTTCATGTATGTAGAACGATGCTAAAATATTAAATTTAAAAAAAGGCAATGTACAAATGCTTTACGCACGGCAAGAATTTGTTGTAATGTTAAAGACGACAAATCACCAATGGATGTATAATAATGCCAGTCTTTTACAAGACATGAATACACAAAAAATTATTGCTACAGTAACACGTGTTTCAAACTACACGTAGGTCTTAGAATTATGAACAGTACTGCAAATATTCAGTTAATTAAATATTTTTAGAGCTAATTTAATTGATAGTGTGGTTTTAAATTTTAGAAAACATCAACTTTTTAAAATAATCTTTTATTAGAGATGGAAAATTCCTTCCTTCACCGTACCAAAATATATGTTTGCCATTCAGTATAATTACGCCCCCCCCCCTCCCCCACCCCCGGTGCCTTTTCTCCCGAAATAAAATTCTTATTATTTTCAGTTTTACTTAATATCAATTGTGTATTGTAACTCAAGAAAATCAGTCTTAAAACCAACATCAAACAGTCATTAAACAATATTATTTTAGAATAAATTTGTGCCAACAGTAGTATTTTCAAAACGAAATACGGCTTACATGTAATTCTGATTTAAGATTTTTTAAGAATTATCAATATCATTCATAGACTTTTTCTGGAACTCAATACATGTAAGACTTATTTTAATATTTTAGATTATATATAATTATTTAGGTAATTCTCAGACTTATGAAAACGGATTTGTTTGTTCTATCAGAAGGTGTACATGTAGGTGGACTGTAAAATTTGATTGAATTGGATTTCATAATATGCAGAAAGTGGAAAACGATTGAAAAAAACACAGCATGAAATGACTTAAATTACAAGTTATATCCATGTTTCCATTGATACAATGCTTACAAATCTCTAAAACTGATTTTATCAATTATTTATCAATTTTTCATTTGCAGAAATTTTAAAAATTAAGCTTCAGAGCTAAATACTGATAAACAAATTCCCGAAAATTATGTCGTGTGCATGTACATTCGCCGAAGAAATATTTATGCGAAGCTTTAAGAAATGTTTATTTGTAAAAAATAAATATTTATTTTTGGTGTATTTAAAAATTTTCAAAGTATCTTGACCACAATAACCAGTAAACAAAAATGAACATCAGAGAAAAAAAAAAGTTAATATTAACATCTAAACTGTACGGTTTATCACAATAGGGCACACTATTTGACGAGAACATAATACTGTACGACTTACTATATTGTTTGTATACAAGCGATATTTAGTTCGTTCATGTATGTACCGCGTATAATGTAATTAATTCATTCTATTAGTAGTAGTTTTATCTTCTGAAGTCCATATTATTTAATTAGTTAAAATGATAAGCATATTTACTATATAAATAGTTTAATTTTATATTCAAACTACACGCCTTTGGTAACAAATACACATGTTTTACGGCAATTAAAATCGTGTTATAAAATAAAACATATTAGGTACATATATGTACAGAAAAAAATGTTTTTATTATTTATTTATTTTTATTAATCTATTTTTAATTTTTATATTAAAGCACCTGAAATTAGAATAATAGAATAATTTCAATGCAAGGAAAAGATCGGAGGCATTCCGAATAAATCGTTCATCTTGCGTTCACCGTTTCGTTCACCGTTCACTTTGCGCTCGCGTTCGCGCTCCGTTCGCGTTCTACGTTCACTCACCGTTCACCGTTCACATATCGTTCACCAAGTTGCGTTCAGCGTTCGCACATCGTTCACTCACCGTTCGCTCTGCGTTCGTTCACCGTTCGTTCACCGTTCAGGTGGGAAAGTAGAACGTTTCAGGGACTGTAATAACGGAAGCAATTGGTAACCATGGGAATTCCATAGTTGGAAGGACTGGTCTCCAAAAACCACATAGTTATTGTCAATCAGACACTCAAGAATCTTTTTGATGTCCAGATTACTTGCAAATGAACAAATTCACCCTTTGTTTCTTATTATGCCACGACGGTGCGTATCATCACCAAAGTGGAGTCTAAAAAGTGCTTAATTAAAAAAGAAGTTAAACCTATTTTCTACTATTCATCTGCAATATTTGTTAAATAAAGGTGAGTTGAAGGTAAGCTTAATATTTTGTTGGTCTTTTGTTGTAACGCCGAGAATATAATTTGCAGCGATGCTTTTCTCTAAGGATTGTGAGTCCAGAGTTAACTGTGGAAAAAATTCCTATATGTATGGATCAATGGTAAAGCCCGAATGTACTCTTCTCTCAGGGGTTGCCTTAAGAGCTTAAAACGGTGCAATCAAACGCAGCTCTTTGCCCTGGATATTACATTTCTAAATTAAATAATTAATGATTTGTATTGGTTTTAAGTTTAATAACATTTTGGAAAAACGGCAAAGAAAAAATATACCAATTTCTGGTATCTTGTAAAACAAGACGGCATTGTTGCAACCACTATTGAAATACGACCACTTTTGAAATAATGTACTAAAATATATTTTAGCTTCTGGTGTATCTTTCTTAATTAATTGATTGTCTGTTGGTTTTCGTCGAGTCGGTCAGATTCAGCGGATGCTTGTTTATTACATTTGCATACATGTTTGAATTATACATGTAGGTATATAGGTCAGTTTAATTCTAAAAAAGCGGCCTTGTATGAATTGAAATTTCTACTAAATTAATTAGTTTATTGTGATTAGAACAGTATGTTTAATTCAGTCAAATATTTGTTTTAAGAGTTGGGACATTTCCATAAAGCTTGCAATGTGGGTTTGGTACTGAAATCGTTGTCAGCGGCTGTTGAAATAATTATTTTAAAATTTATTTGAATCATTGTTTAAAGCATTATTGAAATCAATATTTTAATCCATATTGAATTTTTTATTTCAAAAGTGAACATTATTTCAGTAGTGGTCGTATTTCAGTAGTGGTTACTACCTGTATTTTGTATTGAAATGCACTCTCACCCGCTATTGAAATAATTATTTCAAAAGTGGTCGTATTTCAATAGTGGTTGCAACCTATGGTTGTTACTAAAATGGACTCTCAACCATTATTGAAACAATTATTTCAAAAGTGGTTGGAACCTATTGTTGTTATAGAAATGGACTCTCAACTACTATTGAAATAATTATTTCAATAGTGTTCGTATTTCAGTAGTGGTTGCAATCTATGTTTGTTATTGAAATGCACTCTCAACCACTATTGAAATAATTATTTCAAAAATGGTCGTTATTTCAATAGTGGTTGCAACAATGGTATAGTCCCTTTAGGATTTTGAAGCTTTTAGGAATAAAACATGTACAATTTACAAAATGAGCTCTAATGATGGCATAGGGACAATCTCAAAATGTCATGTAAATCAATCCTATTTTCACTATTTCGCCGCAGCCGCAACTGCTTCCAGGCCCGTGCTAATAACCTTAGCTACCACACAAATTGCAAAACATTTGTACATATCACTGAACAGCAAGAGATAATGGCTCAACCACCTCGTTTTCAAGCTACAATTCATCCTATGAACCCACCCCGCTTTTCAGCTTTTCAGGTTATTACTAGTATTGTTAATGATGAAAGAATAGGACAGAGAGAGAGAGATTTGAGTGATTTGAGTGATAATATTATAATTAAATGCAACATATGAAGCAGTTTTGTGACCGTATAGAATTTGCAATTAGTGAAAACCAATGATAAATTATGTACTCACTAAGACCACACAGTTTCGCGTTACACGGACTGTTTCTGTCCGGAGCATCAGAACAACATTCACTGCAATTCACCCAAACCGCTTGACGCTGTCTTCTTCCGAAACCAGTATAATGAAATTCCCGCATCATAGTACACACCTAAATAATAAAAATGCCTTTTATAATGAAAGAAAAACGATTGCTTCTGAAAATAATCTCAGTATTCTAGGAGTTCTTTACATATATGAGGTCAAAAGCGGTGGTATCATATTTCAGTTTGCATAGTTTCGAAGGAATTTTGGATGAAAAAGGACCGCTGTCCTACACTACACGGTCATTGAGAATAGAAGAAGGGCAGCGCCGCGAGAATTCCATCGGCATCGAAAGCAAGATTTTTTGACTTGCCTAGATAGCCGAGTTGTCTAGCACGCTGTTCCTGAACCGCTAAGAGACAGATACCGAAGGTCGAGAGTTCAACCCCGGGCTGGGGCGGAAGTGGGTATCCATGCAAAAGGGAATTTCTTTGTGCTTTCTATATTAATATTTGAAAGAAATGAAAGAAATTTGTTTTCCTTGGTTTCACGTTCTGTTTCGGAAGTCTTGTTGTAGAACTTGTATATAGGAAACACTGTAAATTTAGGGAAAATGTTTTCAGCACATGTTCTGATATGTCCACTCGCGGCAGTGCACTGGTACTCGGTTTGACGAATCTTTTGACGATGGACAGTCGGTACCTAAGGGTGTCCCCGGTTTGGCTAATATAATGCTCGCCGCACCCTGAACATGTCATGACATAAATTTATTATATCAAATTGGAACTCTCGCAGGTAAAAGACGAATTGATAACGAATTTTCTTCCGTTTTCAAAATAAATTTTTAAACAGGGTTTTCTGTTAAAAGGGACGGGCTCTACATCTTAGATGATGACATTATTTAACACCGGAGGCTGTCTCTTTTGTATTGTTAAATTTGGCTCGTGTTAAAATATTCTTGAAGGAGGGGCTCTGTCTTTTCTTTTGATTTACCGAAATTCTCTGAACACGCCTTTCATATTTGGATCATTCTCTAAAATTTGCATGTTGGTTTGGATGGCTTGAAAAAATTCTTGTTTTTTTTATTGTGTGTAGATAGGTAGGGAGTGAGATTTTTTTCGGGTTTTCTTGTATCTGAAGTAGGCTGTTTCCGTCATGTAGTTTGGTGTGGTCTATTCCTTTTTCAATCAGTATGGTAGGATATAATGCCTTTGTTTTGATAATTCGCGTAACTCATGAAGTCTGACATTTAAAATATCCTTGTCCGATATTATGGTACAGAGTCGCCTTGCTAAATTATATGGAATGTTGTTCTTGATGTGTTTTGGATGAAGGAATCGTAGAGAAGGCTTTGTTTTGTGTCCGTGACCTTGTGATGTACGTCAGTAACGATTTTCCCATCTTCTTTCATGACCGTATCATCTAATCAAAGTACTGAACGCACTCGTGGGAGTTGAACATGGTGTATAACAAAATCTTTGATCGGGAGGTTAAGTGAGTAAACAATATTATTATTTCAAATACAGACAACTGTTTCAATTTTTTGTGTTGAAACAATCTTGAGAAAGACATTCAGAGACATTGAATAGCAAAAAAAAAAAAAAAATGGATGGGCCATAATGCTTGCCTGCCTACATTAGTCCCTTTTTTATACCCCCTGCTTGAAAAGCGGGAGGGTATTTATTAATCGGGAATTCCGTCCATCTGTTTGTTACTCTTTACGTATACCCATCTCTTATCCGCAACTCCTCTTACACCACTGAACGAAATTTTGATAGAATTTTTATTACATATTGCCGTTGTGCACCTTCTATCACTTTTCATCCTACACATAATTTCGGTTTCCCACTGCAAAACATGTTCATATTAGAGGTGGTTGATCATTTATAGAAATCACTGCTCACATGCAGTCTTCAAATTTGTTATATATTTTTCCTTGGCACCTTTACCCATGTGTTATAAAAAATTTCAGTTTCGCAGGAATAATATCAATATTGACATAATGTTGATTTTAACACAGCATCCTTTTAAGAGTTAACAGGTTTGTTATATAAAACTTCTCTGTGAATATAAATGTATTTCAGTTACACGAACATTATACATGGAGTACGTCAGAACTTAATCTTTTTTAATATTGTAAAGAAAAAAGCAATACCAAGTTAAAAACAAATATTTAATGACCAAACATAAAAACAGTGGTATATGTGAGAGTTTGTGTGCGTAAAAATTATCTGGTATGTAAATGAGGTTTTCCTTTCATTAAAAAAATATACTTCATTTTGTTGTTTTAATCGCGATTTTACGAAAACATGGGTGTCCGTTTTTGGTTTTACTATTAACATTTATAACAGAGTACTAGATGTAACACTTTTGGAAGGTGATACTGCTGATTTACTAATAAATACGCATATTTCCAAAAGTTTTAATGCATTAATGAATTAATTTAAACCAAGGAAATGTTCATGAAAAGTTTGAATAAATTCTCTGCACCGGTAAAAAAGATATTGCTAAAAATCCGGGACCGCCGGGCGTCGAGAAGACTAGATTCACCGCTTGCCGTCAGTATGTAGAGTTGTCGTTCGCATCTCTTTCAGTGTATGACGCTACACTGAAAATGAGCTCCATTACGAAAAATTTTTGAGGTTCTTTATAATTTAGTTATACTTAACGAAATCTAATATTCAAAATAAGATTACTTTATCATTACATTTACTTACATTTCAAATTATGAAAATTAGATCAATTCAGGAGAAAAAGACATGAACTATTTGTGGCGGATGTTTATGTATGTTTATCGGAGTAAGTCGGGCGACACAGTAGCCTCGCTTTCGGGTCTATATAATCAAAACAAATTACTGCGCATGTTAAATACGTGATGACCATGGGAGATTGAACATAGTCCAACTCCCAAAAATGGTAACTTGCTTTCGTCACTCTCCGTTGTAAATGTTACGTTGGGGTTCATGTTGTTTAAAATATCATAGAAACTTTGTAATCCATCGGTAATTCTACCGATGAATTACAAAGTTCCTAACAAGAAACCTGTTTTGAGCGACATCCTGCGTTGTATTTGATGCTACGATCTCCATGTGTTCCTTTTTCCAGATAGCATTCCTAAAAATAGGATGTTCCGATCAATTTTTTAAACAAGAAATTTGCATGTTTTAGATCACACAGTCATATTCACAGTTATAATCTTAAATGTGGAATACTAATAGAAATTTCAACGTTTAAGTAGCGATCTTCAGCAAATGAAAAGTTGCGTTCTTTATATTCTGTAAGGTATTTAAAACTTTTCATTAAATATTTATTAATCAAAAAATCATACATTAAATATTTAAGTATATATAAGATGTATCCTTTCATTTACAAAATGACGTGTTAGATTTCTAACTATATCACTTGCATGTCGTATTAATGTTTTCCTCTTTATATATGAAGCCTCATATAAAATTCGATTTTTATATATCATAAAAATATTTGGGACATGTTTTCAAGATTTACAAAATAACTGAAAATATAACATAAATCTCTCAAGTAAAAAAAAAACATGCTTTTTGTTTCTTTTTACGTTAGATTTATTGATTTTGCAATACGCAGAATTTTGTTTTACCAAAATTGAATACAATATATTCAAAGAAAGCATCTTATTGTTTGTTTCTATAGCTGTTTTATATATTAATTGACAGGTTCGAGAAAAATACTTAAAATTCCGCATTTTCATTTATACGTTACGTCAACCTTAACAACAAGGAAGAGACATATTATAGTAGATGTTCAACATTTCTTTATTATCTAAAGTAACAGATAGCTTTAGTAAAGAAGTAAATTAGTAAATTAGGAATTAAAAAACATGCAGCGGTTATAATTAAAGTGTCCTATTTCTATCTTTTCCACCTTAACACCACTTTACCTCATTGTCACCACAATCAAAGACGTTTGTAATACAGTCTTGAATATCAGCTACATCCATACATCGCATACAGGTTGGTCCAGCCTGAAGTAAACCTGTATGAAAATTGTTTTTAAAAGAATTGTCCTTATAATTATTATTGAACAAAAGGAAACTGATATTTTCATAAGTAACTTACCATATAGGGCGAAGAAGATTGTTGTAACTACAAATGAATTATTACAAGCATGATAATATTTTTGACCTGCTAGCTGTAATACATTAGTATAAGCAAATAAAATTCATATAAAATTAAATGAATATACTCACAAAATGTTCTCATACCTTAAAAAATTAAGAAACATCTAATAAACAGCTTGTCTTAAAATTTGAGATATTTGGAATATATTGAGTTAAACTTTACTTTTATCATCAAAACTTATAATATAAACAGACATATGATCATAAGCAAAAAAAAAATGAGAATGTAGATGTAAATATTAACAATATGAAAATGTACTTATAAAAATACTAATTAGTTTAAATTGCTACTAATATGCATGGAATAAGCACTTCTGGTTGGAAGCTGTTTTTGGCAATATGGGCCTTGATTATTTAGAGATAACCAAATTGATATTTCTGAAAACTACTCACTTGCTGTCCGATTCTCCGCTAATAATCTGAAAGCAACTTTTAGCCTAGTGTCTCTTTTATCTTTGACGACCCAGTTACGAAAAAGCCGACCTTCACATGACAGCAGACCAAAAAGTTTATCTGTATGACACATGAGAGAACCCGTTCATCGTTATTCCCTTTGTCTCTTAGTAACATTTCAACAAATATCAGCATCATCAAATAAATTACGATACCTTTATAAACAAGAGGCCCATGGGCCTTATAGGTCACCTGAGCATTTTGCAACAACGTTCCAGTGATTGAATTTGACTCATGTTTTAAGCCAGATGCTATGGCATTCACAATTTTGAAAGAGCCACCATTGATCATCATAACAATACACTTAGCAGTTGCTTAGTTTGTTTACTTAATGCCCATACCCGGGGTAGGGGAACAAAAATTGCATTTCAATTAATCAGTAATATTCAGCAATAATCAGTAGTACCCCTACCACACTTGAACCCCTGACCTTTAGGCCTTGATATTTGATAAATACCAAGGAGCAGATTTCAAACCATTCATTCATTTTCAGTATATAAGTAGAGGCCCCACCACTCTATGGTACCCCTGACCCTGGGGCCTTGAAATTCGCAATTCTGGAAGATTAGGGCCCTTGTCCATCCTAACTATATAGTTACTTCATCTGCTTAATACCCTGGAGCAGAGAAGAAAATTTTCAAAGATTTAATGTATTTTCACTATATAATCAATAGAGCCCCGCCATGACACCAGAACTCCTGACACTGGGGCTATAAAATTCACAATTTGGGAAGAGGCATTCTTGCTCATTATAACTAAGTACTTAGTAAGTTTATTTAATTCCTAGGAGTAGAGAAGAAGTTTTCAAAGAATTCATGTATTTTCACTATATAATCAATAGAGCCCCGCCCTAACACCAGAACCCATGACCCTGGGGCCATAAAATTCATTATTTTGGTAGAGGCACTATTGCTAATCATAACTATCTACTTCGATACTTTATTTATTACCCAGGAGCAGAGAAGAAGATTTTCAAAGAATTCATGTATTTTCACTATATAATCAATAGAGCCCCGCCCTAACACCCCTGACCCTGGGGCTATAAAATTCACAATTTTGGTAGAGGCACTCTTGCTCATCATAACTATGTACTTAGTTAGTTTATTTAATACCCAGGAGCGGAGAAGAAGACTTTCAAAGAATTCATGTATTTTCACCATATAATCAACAGAGCCCCGCCTAACACCAGAACCCCTGACCCTGGGGCTATAAAATTCACAATTTTGGTAGAGGCACTCTTGCTTATTACAACTATGTATTTAGTTGGTTTATTTAATACCCAGAAGCAGAGAAGAAGATTTTCAAAGAAATAATGCATTTTCACTACCTAATTATTTAGCCCCGCCCTAACACTAGAACACCTGACCCCAGGGCCATGAATTTTACAATTTTGGAAGAGAACTCATTGCTTATTACAATCATGCAAACAGTTTGACTGCTTGATGTCCAGGAGTAAAGAAGAAGATTTTTAAAGATTGCATTAATTTTAGTGGTTTTGGCCCAACCCCTCAGGCCCCAGAGGGCAGAGATCATGAAATTCACAATTTTTTTTCCCCTTCACCCATAGATGCTTTGTGCCAAATTAGGTTGAAATTGGTTCAGTGGTTGCAGAGAAGAAGCTGAAAATGTTCAAATGTTAACGCACGACGACGGACGAAAACGGATAGCAATAGGTCACCTGAGTTTACTCAGGTGATCTAAAAAGAGAATAAGTGCGGGCCAAGGTCAAATCCGAGCAAATTATGATTATTAAAGGTGGTTTGAGTGCTTTGTGTTTCAAAATTTGTTTTGGAATAATAAAAGAATTTATGACTTTTTTAATTAACCCAATTTTAATTACATAAAATGATGCAAATCACATTAAATGGTTATGTAATTATAACCTAATAAAAATTTGACATGCAATTATGAATATTCGATTATTGACCCCAATAATATTTTAATCAATATCAATTAATAACTCCCATTACTTTTCCTATTAATGATGTAAATGATGAAATAGTCTACTTGAAAAGGACAAGGAAGGTCCAATTTTTGTTTCCTTGACACCAGAATATTGGCTCGAATCTGTGATTTTGGATAATGCAGATCATAAGATTTTAAAACCGCACGTTTTACTGAAGAAAATGCAGCTAAACCAATCCGTCTATTCCTTAAACTTCAATATGCCAATAAAAGAATTGACGCTGTCAATATAGGTAATATTCTGAATCACAAAAGTCAAGTCTTGTATTTCACCATATTTCAAGTTAAAGACTAAACCTTGTATTTCTTACAAATATACGTCGGTCTCTTTCTTTAGTTTTCACTAAGATATTGAAAGAAGTGAAGGAAAAACTTCAAGAGTACTGTGCAACAATATATTCAAGGAGTGGTGTGAATCAAATGTGGATACTCAAAAGTTGCAAAGAACTTTCGGAAAATTTGAAATCACAAGATTTTACCAAAATCAACATCTTAAAAACTTACAACTTTTCAACTTTATTCTCAACCATTCCCCACAATAAATTAAATTAAGTTCAGACATTTTTGACATCATTGTCAGCTGCTTTTTTAAATGAAAATTGAACTCCTAAATTTACATACATATTCATGTACCTGGTCATTGGTCATTTGCAAAATTATTTTAGTAAAACACATTGTGATTACATACACAGGTTATCTGAAGTTGATATAAAAAAGATGTTTGAGTTTATGATTGACAATATCTACGTGATTTTGGAGACCAGGTCTTCCAACAATTTATTGGAAATCCCATGAGTACCAACTGCGCTCCGTTAACAGCAGACCTGTTTTTGTGTTCATATGAAGCAGAATTTGTGCAAAGTCTTATTCTTGGAGGAGTAAACACTTGTGCTGTGGCCTTCAACTCAACATTTAGATGTATTGATGACGTATTGTCAATTCCATTCCTATGTCAATACGATATATCCTGGTGAGCTTGATTCGATACGCAAGAGCTTGCTCTACGTATAAATAATTTCTGAAACGATGTAAATTATTGACAAACAAGTTGATGAAACAAGAATATCAGCAGTCTCATTGAAAGGCATCATTTCGTAAGATCTATGGTTGATACAATGACCTTGTCTGCAAATTCAATTTATCTTTGAGTCAAATGCTGACAAAACTTCTTCAAATTAATTGTTAGTCCATTATTTATACACTGAATTGACGACGGATTTTTCCGTTATTTGCCGATCATGACAAGGAGCACATGGCGGGTGTGTACTGTCGTCAGGGGATGATCATTTCTACATGGAACCTAATCTGTTGTTATGATATTTTGCTCTGCTCCTATTTTGTATTGTTTTATGAACTTTGATTTGTCTTACGAAACATTACCAGGGTTAAAGGATTTGTTATGTTCCCGATGTATAATTTAATCTCATATTTTCAGCTTTCACTGCATTTCACTCCCGGTAATTTGCTTAGGATTTCCGACATTTTTAAAATTTCATTTCTGACAATTTTATTTCATTATAGAAAATTTTTAGTATTTCCAGAATATATGCACGGTTCCATTATGGCATTTTTTTGTTTGCAAAACAGGTGGAAAGAGAATTTTAAATGAATTTTCAAACTACATTTTCAAAATATAAATAAATACACATAATACAATGCATTTTAATACAAGTAGTAATGATATTTAAGTATTTTCCCTTGTGCTACATGTACATAGGTATGTGATGTCTTCATATTTAAAACATTCTTCTGTCTTCAGAGAATTCCTTTAACGATGATGAATATTTACATGGCCGTGTAGGAATGGGGGAGGGACCATTATTGCCGAAATATAGAATACTATAGAAAACTTCTCTACAATACCAGTATACTTGCGCCCCCTCAATAATAATGTTTGACGATTCTTTATTTTATTTTTTTTTTTTGTTTGCCAAGGAATGTTTGGTAGTTGATAGCGCCCCAAACTGAAAAAAAGTATGGTTGTGACCCCCCACCTCACACACACACAAACACACTGAAATTGCATCCTATGGGCCTGCTTTTTTTTTTTTTTTTTTTTTTTTTTTTACAACGAATGGTTTCTGTATGCTTTTTAATTTCCACTCTTGCATATCTAATTTCAAACTTAAACCTGAATAATCAAAAAGGTGGTGAACACTTTCATGTGCCTCGGGGATTTTTAGGTCACATGAGTCACTCAGGTGACCTACATGTATTGCTATCTGTTTTCGTCCGTCGTCGTACGTCGTTTGTCGGTCGCAAACTTTTGAGCAATTTTAGCTTCTTCTCTAGAACCACTGAACCAATTTAAACAAATTTAATATATAGCATTTATGGGTTAAGGGAAACAAAATTTGTAAATTTCACGGTCCCTGCCTCCCTGGGGCCTGGGGGGCGGGGCGAACACTCTTAAATTCAAACAATCTTTATAAATATTTAAAAACAAATTTACTCCTGGACATCAAGCAGTCAAATTGTTGGCATGATTGTAAAAAGCATTGAGTCCTCTACCAAAATTGTAAAAATTATGGTCCCACTTTTAATGGTTGGGCGGGGCTATATAGATTAGATAGTGAAAAATGCATTATTCCTTTGAAAATCTTTTCTGCTCCTGGGTATTAAACAAACAAACGTAATGTACATACATATGTAGTTATGATGAGCAAGAGTATCTCTCCAAAAAATTGTGAATGTCATGGCCCCAGGGTCAGGGGTTCTGGTGTTAGGATGGGGCTTTACTGATTATTTAGTGAAAATGCAGTAATTCTTTGAATATCTTTTCCTCTGCTACTGGATATTAAACAAACTAAACACATACATCGTTATGATGAAGAAGGATGTCTCTTCTAAAATTGCGAATTTCATGGCCTCAGGGTCAGGAGTTCTGGTGTTACATATAGGGCTGTGCTCTTTTGATTATATAGTGAAAATACATTGATTCTGTGAAAATCTTCTCTGCTCCCTGGTATTAAACAATTAAAATAAGTACATAGTTAAGGTTAAGAAGGTGCCCCTCTGTTAATCGTTAAAATACATTAATTATGTGAAAAAGTGATGAACAACGTCTAGATTATTCATGAAGATGTGATTCAGTTGCCATTGTTAGGGGCAGATTTGGAAATGTGCGTGCTCTTGATAGAAAGCTCTGTTTAACTAGCATATTATAATAATTTTTCAAAGCAAGGTAATCTGTAAGCCTGGATCTTTTGCAAATTTGTATATGGATAGATACTCCTGAGACACTGATAAACTGTTTAGAAATCTGTTTAAGTATTTTGAGGCAAAACAGTTTAAATGCATTGCATAAATATATTTGCTTAAAATCACTTAAACTTCATAAGTCCATATATTATGTAACATACAAGAATGACGTTCAAATGTTGGTCAATGTTTAACTACTGTTTTGTTCTACTTCCAATAGATAAAAATCTAGCATGTAATTCAAATGCAGGTCAGTCGTATTGTTCTTCACACAAAAGATAGTACTGAGGCCCTAGAATGCATAACAAAATTTTAATACAGGTCAGTGTTTAACTGCTGTTTTTGTTCTACTCCCAATAGTCCGATTCTAGAATATAGTTCAACTGCACACCCCTACTAATGTTATTGTGAATTAAATTCAAGACACGTGGTTTATATTTACCTATTCAAAGGTTCTATGATAGAACCGGTTTTATAAATAACATTGGCAGTAAACAGGAAATTGTTATAGTCTATTTCTTCTAAAAACATGTCCTGTGGAAAAATGTTTCCACAACGTAATCTCCGTAATGGAGGAAATAAAAGATGAATGAATGAATGAACAGAAATGGGTGGCTTAAGGGAGGATTTAATAACAATTAATGCATCTTATCATAGTTTACTGCAAAAATTACAGCTCACTAGCGACTGATACGCTGGTAATAAAAAATGTGTAATATCATCTACTTTCATTTGACAAACCTTTGTTTGCCTTATATGGCTATTGCTATTAATGCGCACAGAGGATCTTACCACGGGCAACTGACCAATCGTTGACTGCATACGTTTACGCCAAATACATGTTTACATTTTACTTCGAACACGTGGTTCAGGTCAATCTATGATCATGTCAATGGATTGCAAAATAAAAAAAATATTCTTATGAACAAAATGCAAACATTAGAAACTATGAAAAATATCACGGGCGTTTTTAGTTTGTTGTTAACCATGTTAACTAGAGAAGAATATGTTTAATAAAATGTATACGTAGTTAGTTTTAAGTTCAGAACACCAGCACTTCAGTGGAAAGGAAAACGAGCAGCTTCTCGTTATACAAGCATTTAACACTGTTTAAAAGGACAAAACATTTTTTACATAACTATACTCGTAATCACGTGTGTTGGCCAGGGAATCCACCTGACAATTGTATTCACCGATAGTACAATAAAGGAATTTATCAAGCGTAAAATTCCTGTAGTATTCGTATAGTAACCCATAATGCAATTCTCATTCATTTGATTGGTCAGTTAAAGTCACATTGCTGCCCCATTTGCTAATCTGACGCCAAAAAATATAGTCCGGTTCCCATGCAAAAACATTTGGCAAAAAAGAAGCTTTAATTCATGACAGCAGAAAATGCAGAAAAATCTTAGAGAATACTTATAATTTAAACTTGAATGAATTCAAGAAAGATCGATTGAAGTACATTTCTACAGAATTATATTTTAGGGTTGTGAAAAGTAAAACGCAACATAACTTTTCTGTTTACCATGTCTCCACGTGCTAATCACTTCATAGCCACATTTCCGTGAATAATTTACCCTATCTCGTTGAAGTCTCGCTAACTCTCGCCAGAACCACTGCCAGAGCTACTCTGAACTCATCGGGTTTTATAATTTGCAGAACACCGAAAAATGAAAGGTTCCGAACACATTAGTAAGGGTGTGCAGGTCGGTGTTAAACTGCTGTTTTGTTCTATTTATGATAATAGTTAGATACTAAGATGTAGCTCAAATACAGGTCAGTGTTTAACTGCTGTTTTGTTCTACTCACGATAAATAGTTAGATACTAGGATGTAGTTCAAATACAAGTAAGTGTTTTACTGCTATTTTGTTCTACTCTTACAATTGCAAATACCTTAAGGAACATGTTCATTCCCACACTGACAGGTCAGTGAATAACTGTTGTTGGATATTTAATACCCCTCCCCTGACTTAGTTTGCTTGCTGGCTCAATTAACAAAACCTTTTGATTTTTCTTTTACTCTGAAATTAGTTTTCTTCCATATTTACATGTATAACTAGTCTTATCTTTATTTATTAACATTGCTCGGATATCATATTAATGCATGCATTTCCTTTTTTGTATTACATGTAACTACATTCACGTGAAATTGTGGTAATGGAATAATAAAAGGTAGATTTTTCATTTCATTTCATTACTTTAAGATGCAATGTATGAAGAGGCCAGTGATTAACTGCTTCCATATAGATTTGATGTGTGCAAGCTCACCTTGGATGGCACGGATGTGACTTGCATGTCAAATCTTACATGGATATGACTTGCACATCACATCTTGTGGCCTTTTTTGTTTTGATGTGCCATCTTTTTACTAACGATAATTGCTTGTCGTAAAATGCGACTAAATGGGGCGGTCCTTCGGATGAGACCGTGTAAACCGAGGCCCCATGTCACAGCAGGTGTGGCACGATAAAGATCCCTCCCTGCTCAAAGGCTGTAAGTGCCGAGCATAGGCCTAAATTTGCAGCCCTTCACCGGCAATGGTGACGTCTCCATATCAGTGAAATATTCTGGAGAGGGACGTTAAACAGTATATAATCAATCAATCTTTTTACTAACTTTTTCATGTAATGTTTTTCTTGTCTTGTATTACACTTTTTTCTAGTCATTCTTTGGGGGATCAAACATTATCATATTTTATATTTACGTAACCGATAATCAAAACTTATGAATCTGACCCCCTTCTTGTTTGTTAAATTGATCACATTTATACTATCATAGTCAAAAATGACATTATTAACCTCTAGGAAAGTGTTTTATTTGACTTTTAAAAAATTAGCAAAAACAAGCTGACCTTGCCTGTAAGCATTAGAAGACATAATTACATTTAGGCTAGTTTGTGTTTATACATGTAATATACGAGTATAAAACATATTTATTTGAAGCATATCATTCTGTTTTTAAGAAAATTACTTTGATACTCTATTCTGGCCAAAGCCCACTCGTAATTGCAATGATGTGTACAAATGTATGTTATCACTCATTTTAAGGACGCTCTATTTTTATCTTGTTCTTCTATTTCTTGATACGATTTTAGGGAGGGGGCGTCAGAGGTTTTATTACATAATTCTTTTTGCATGCAGAAAAAGGAAATGTACATAAATACAGTTTTAAAGCTTTTACTCAACAAAAGTAAGTATTCAACTTGAACAAAATTTAATTAAATATTTGCAGCATTTTGAGTTAACTGATTGGTAGATAAAAATAATAAAATTTGTTTGGGACATTGTGATAAATTGAATTTTTTAAGAGCATTCATGAAAAGTCTTTGAGAAGTATTTCATTAATATATCCTCTTAAAATTTTTAACAGTTGGATTTAAAATTCCACAACTACTTTTTGTTATTTTCTGTGGTATTTGTCATATTTTATATCATAGCATGTGCGCTGAAGTCAGTTCAGGGGACAGTTGATACAAAAGTAAACCATTTTTTCTATTGTGATTTTTACACAACAAAAACCCAGTTGCCTATCTCTATAATGCTTATACAATTTTATAATTTCTTATTGATTAATCTCCACTCGAAAGAGACGTCGTAACAAATAAAAATACGACAAAATAAAACAACCACAAAATAAACAAAAGTCAAAACTAAAGGAAATAAACCCCACGGCAAGTTTGGCTGAAATGGTTTGCTCCTTAGAAGAGAAAGACATTTTTTTAAAAAAAAGTTTTATGATAATATTGATCGACAGACAGCACAACATAAACAGACAGACAGACAGAACTTGGCAATACCATTTTGAATATGTTAAATCAAAGAAAGAATTATACTGGAAAATTTTAAACAACAAATTCTTAAAATTGAACATACTTACTTCCGTCACTAACCTATCAATTTATCTTGCATTGTAACTCTTTGCTAATAAGAACGCCTCTATATAGGTAAAGTTCAAATTCTTTGAATTATGACCTGTGCACGATAGGGGACTTATAGGTTATCTCATTTGTGGAAACGAAATCTATTCAGTGTGTGTTTTCCCTTACGACATTGTTCATTTCAATATATACGTTCTTATAAATGCTATTTGAAGTGTAGAAGTACAAAGAATGGAGGCGTACAAGGCGAGGGCAATCCCCCGCTCTGAAAAAAGACATTTCTTAATTAAAAAAGTAGTATTTTTCAAAATTTTATGATTTATATCATCTTTTACATATCAAATTTTGTATTTCATTGTTTTGATAATTTATTAATAATTTATTTTTTACTCATGTTTTTAAGACATTTGAAAACAAAAAAGAAAAAGCTTCATGTATGATTCGAACTCTCTCCATAGCGCATGCAGGTTTGATCCAAGACCAACCGCTTTAACCACTACGCTACGAAGTATATGCATTCTTGACGTCTTTCAGTGTGATTTAAATGAACGGGTTTGTTGAAGCGTAAATTTTTTCAGAAAAGTTCGATTTTCATTTTTTTTTGACAAATTAAATAGATTTCACATTTACGTTTCCATCATTTAAGCGTTCATGAAGAATGGAGACTTGACCCATTCATGTTCAAAATTCGTTGTTTATAGCTCTATTAAACCCGTTTTCCACTAAATATGCTTAACTATCAACTTTGAGATAAGGATTATCAAATGATAAATCGTTCACTAAAATAGAATAATAATTTCTTTTGAAGATGACATTACTGAGAACATGATTTTAGAAAAATATAAATTTTTTGTGAATTTTGAAAATTGAGAAACATTTTGTCTCATAGCGGGGGATTGTACACGCCTTATACGCCCTCCTTCTTTCATTATGATACCCATATATTTCGAAACATAAATTTTATTTTATTTTTAGACCTCAATATCACCAAACTACATTTTGAAAAGTATCTAGTCCTATTTTTCCTTCAAAATTCCGTATTTCCCATTTGGAATCTGTTGTAAAATATTTAAATTAAGACTGATTTATTCATTGAAAATAAATGCAGATTTTTTTTAAATTTTAAAACCTATTCAAAAGGTCGAAACATCAGGTCATTTACATAAAGCATCATTCAATACTCCTAGAATATATTCTATTCCTGCTTAAATTCCACTATGTAATTTATTTTTTCATTTGGTTTTTCCGAAATATACAGGGCTAATAAGTTAAGACTTGATGCTGTCATGAGACAGTCCTACCCGCACTAATGTGTTTGCCTCTAAATACACACTCCTTCATATTGGGCTTTCCAAGGAAAAAGGCAAAATAATTCTATGATCTACACAGTAGATATATTCGTCATATCGAGCATAAAATTCTCAGGTGACCGATGATCGTGCCTCTTATATGCATTTTCATATGCTTGATTCATTAGCAGTCTGAAATAACAGAATTTAATTAATGATGTAAATCAGATTTTGATAAGTTTTTTGCCCACAATATTAAAACTTTTTAAGGTAGTTCTATACTCGGCACTATATGGGCTCAATCTTTAAAAATCTGCTTTTATAGGATAGACATACATCCCAGCAATGGATAGACACAAGAAAAATTATATGTCAACATGTTCACTTTTCCGCTATAGCCTATCGGAGTATATACCGCGAAATGTAAAATACTGAAATTTTACCTATCCTAGATTTTGTTGTATATAAATTAATTTAAGTCTAAATATTCAACTTTAATACCCAAAATAGAGCAGAAACATGTTAGTAAACAATATAATGTCATTGTTTTGCATGAATTATTATAAATAGATGCACTTTGTTAGGCTATTGTATCAAAATTTAATGTGAGAAAATATGCTTCACAGGACAATCTAGGTCATTTAAAAAAAATTATGGACTCAAACTTCGTAAATTTGCATTATTTTTACTAAATTATATTTATGAAAAATAATAAGCTCAAAAAAATTATATGTTGACGCATTACTTTTCGTGGTATGAGCTCTACACTAAAGGGACCCCCTATTTTCTTTCTTCCAGAAGTAATATATTGCCGCATATTTCTGTAATACTGTTTATGTTTGAGTGTATACTTGTCTGAACAAGGCTGTACATAATTTAAAACAATAATTATACACACCCAAAACCAAATGTACCTAAAATTTATCTTATTTTACTCCAAAAAAAAAAAAATAAATAAATAAAACACACTTGTCTTTAAATTGGAGACGATGAAAATGAAAAGTAATTCATTGATTCTCAGAAACTGGATGATTTTGCTAAAGAAAGTAACGAAGTGTGCTAGAAGTGAATCAACTTTTGTCAAATACTTATTCAAAAGATAATTTTGCATTGGGATTCGTGGGTAAGCAGGTTGGGGGAGGAGGTATGCGTTTTATGCAATAATTATTATTCAAAGTAAATTTTGTAATGTTTGATTAGTAAAATCCATTAATTGTCTAAGTCAAATCGTAATCATTACTTTTCTTCCGAATTATCACAATTAGCTTCACCTTGGCCGCCGACAATAGTCGCCTCGATAGTTTGATACATGTTCTGATGTAGCATGTATATGGTCCGTGTTTTCGGCGCGGCATATAAAAAATGCATCATTCACAGAAATATCGTTTTATTACCTAATTATTCTGTCAACCGAAAGTTGTTCCCAGCCTTCTCTTTTTAATCAAGATTATTTGATTTTATATCAAATAGTAAATTATTAATTTAGGACAGGGTTTTAATGTTTGGTAGTTGGGCCGAAGTGTACACAAGGTATTACATCAGGAATATACAAAGATGTATTACGAGTCAAACTGCGTACGAGTTAATCATAAATGTGCACCGGAAGTTATCCCCCTTTTCAAACCAGCAAATATTGTTGAAACCAGACGCTTTTTTCTACACTAAGTAATCAAAGGCCATCACGTCCACAGAACCGAAATTATGCCACCAGTTAGAACGTCAGTGACCAAAGGAGCGTCCAGGAAGCGGAGGGAGACTATAGGAACCCCATCGAGAGGCAAAGGGCACCGGTGCAGGCATAGCACTAGGCCCAGGACAAATCTCTCGCCAACACGCCGGGCCCCGGCCGAGGCAACAGGCGCCGATGGAATTCCCACACTTCCTCTGCCATCCGATACTATGCAACCGATGTTGACACCACAAATAGAACAAAGCATCCCTGGAATCCCCAGTGGAAGCGGTGAGTCAAATTCAAATTTTTCGAGTCAACCACTACAAGATATCAGTTGTTATGATTCCGTTGGTTCACACGTCCCTCAGAAAATAAAAAAAAAAAAACAAATATGGGAGTGCAAATTTATAGAATTTCACTGCTTACTAAAACAGCTTGTGAATTACAAGATTATGAATCACAAGGGGACATACAAATTAAAGAAGGGCGGCTATGCATTGTGAAACCAAAAACAAATACCATTCTCACAATCGATAAGTGGACATCGGCTTTTATTATATTTACAAGCATAATGTTGGAGAAATTTCCAAAACGGGCTCAAGAACTACTCAAGTATCTCAGAGATATCAGAATCGCTGCTACTAGGTCAAATAATTGGTGTAAATATGACGAGCAATTTCGTTTAAAAATGGCCAACCAGCCTCAGTTGTCATGGGGTCAAATTAATCAGGAATTTTGGCTTTTGTACATATCTAACAAGGACGAAACTATTCAAACGTATAATCGAACCTCTTCTCAAAGTCAAAGTTTTTACCTAAGCAATCCAAACCGTACTTTGGCATTTTAGTAGGAGGAGTAGAATTTTGAAAAATTGTTTACAGACAGACAGACGGACGGACGACGGACGCATTACTTTTGCATAAGCTCTTCTGGTCTCTGACCAGTAGAGCTAAAAACATTTGTTGACCGTGTCCTCGGGCAAAATGAGTTTTGTCGCCCCTCGACCCAAGTTTAGTTCGAAGATCGACGAAATGCATGTTGCTCTCGAACTCGGTCAATTAATGTATAATATTTCTCGTACATGTATACAGTAGTTTATCGTTTCGATTCAGCGCATAAGTTTTAAAGACGGTCGTAATAACATTAACCAAACTTTGTAAACGACTAAAAGGATTATGATTGAAGTTGTTATAGAAAATGATTTAGCGTGCATGTAGCTGAAGTCCTGTGCTCGCTGGTCTGAAAAAAAAATGGAATGGACCACGCTCACCATAAAACTACATGGTCAGTTCTGCCGTTAGTGTGCATGTCGGTGTAGCTCGCCGGCTTTTGACTTTCTTGCTTTTCTTATTTTATTTTTAAAAACAATATTCCAACAGAGAATTCGAAGTAAATTCATGTTATATCATAAAACAAAATTGTAGAGCTATTGTTCTGATACAGGCAGAAATATAACCAGAATCTACATGATACGCGTATTGAACAAACCGAATTTAACCTTTACATTTCACAATGTCAAGGTTTTGTGTTATCGTTCCTCTTCACAACGTTGTATACGAGAGTTGGAATTTCATAATAAAAAAAATCTTGACGTTGTGTGGATATATCGATTGGTACATAGATGAACTAAATACTTGTACTTAATTTTACCCACGTAGTAAACAAGGAGCGAAAGGTACACTGTACATATATCACACGGTTTATTCATTATTAAACAGCATGTCAATTCTCGGAAAAGTTAACAGGGTTTATTTCATCTTGTACAGTGTGACACAGCAACTTCCATGGAGCAGATTAAATACATAGGAATAACAAAAACAAACCTCTTTCTTTCCTATATATCTTATCTACACTGTACTTAACAAGGTATTCTTGAACGTTGCACCCCCCCCCCCCCCCTCCACATGTCATCATGTTTTGGTAGTTTGTTGTATCAGTTTTGCTTTTGAATAAATAATATAATGAAAGGAACAGGGTGCAGCCCCCTTGAAAGACAGATCACTCTAAAAAAATTTTAAGAGGCGGGCGGTCTTACCAGATAATAAAATTGATACATTTTACATGTTCTAGGGGTCTATATAATGATATTAGCGGTGACAACAATATCATTATATTTGGAATATTTAAGTCACTTCTTTATAAATACACGTGTATAAGACCGAAGCACTTATAATCATTGATAAGCAAAATATAGCTGTACCCTAAGCAATTGTTTAGTTCATTGATAATTAATCACGCGTATATTTTTTTACATAACAAAAAAGTTGAGAGAGAGAGAGAGAGAGAGAAGTAAAAAGTTATGGTTGGAAGAGTATATAATTATGTTTATGGTTAAAGTGGAACATCAAGTAAGACCTAACCATTCATTTAGTAGTTAGAGGGTAGGATGATTAATTAAGATTTTTTCGACATGAAAATATATAAACGTAAACTGAGAATATAATACAAATTAAGAACAAATACTGTGGTTTCATCAATTTTCGTTGGCATCGATTTTCGTGGATTTTGTAAGAAAGACATTTTCGAGGATGCGTAATTTCGTGGCATTGCCTACACAAACGTATGTTATATTTCGTAATTCAATGAACATTTGAATTCGTGGATCTGCTCAACAACGAAATCCACAAAAATTGGTGCTCAACGAATATTGATGAAACCACAGTATGAGCTCTTTTCCAAACTTTTCACCTTTACACAGAGACATCTCGTCAAAGGTACATAATTATAGAGACGATCGATCGATTGATTGTAAACTTGTAGTTTAATGTTTAGGCCTGTGGAGAATATTTCACTCATATCTTGCCCTATGCTCGGCACTTATCCAGGGTCATTGAGTAGTGAGGTAATTTTTTTCGTGCCTACTACGACACGGGACCTCGGTTTATACGTTCACATTTGAAGAACCTGATTCCACGTCCCACAGTAGGATTCGAACCCGCGACGTAAAGATCAATTCCTTACTTCGTGACTCTATAGAGCATAATGCTCTAACCACTGCAATACGCTGGTTATTGTCAATTTCTTAGCAAATATATAAAATGCGTGTCTTAATAAGGATTTTAGTTTGGCATGTATGCTTTCTTGGAGCATAGACATAAGGCGCTTTAGGTCTATGCTTGGAGCACATGTATACTTTGTGATTCTTGACAATAAAAAAGTATCTTTTAATTAATTTTCTATCCTCTGCCCTTTTGTTATTACGATACAAGTACGCTTCAGATTAAATTGCTCAAAGGCCTATATCAATATCAAAAATATTATACCCCCATTGTGACGTCGTTATTTTTAGCTCACCTGAGCCGAAGGCTCAAGTGAGCTTTTCTGATCACATTTTGTCCGTCGTCCGTCCGTCTGTCCGTCCGTCCGTCCGTCCGTAAACTTTTCACATTTTCGACTTCTTCTCAAGAACCAATGGGCCAATTTTAATCAAACTTGGTACAAAGCATCCTTAGGGAAAGGGGAGTTTAAATTGTAAAAATGAAGGGCTAAGTTCCCTTACAAGGGGAGATAATCAAGAAAAGACAAAAATTGGGTGGGGTCATTAAAAAATCTTCTTCTCAAGAACCACTGGGCCAGGAAAGCTGAAACTTATGTGGAAGCATCCTTGGGTAGTGTAGATATTAAATTGTTAAAACCATGACCCCCGGGGGTTGGGCGTGGCCACAATAGGGAATTCAAGTTTTACATAGAAATGTGTAGAACAAATCTTTAAAAATCTTCTTCTCAAGAACCACTGGGCCAGGAAAGCTGAAACTTATTTGGAAGCATCCATTGGGTAGTGTAGATATTAAATTGTTAAAACCATGACCCCCGGGGGATGGGCGTGGCCACAATAGGGAATTCAAGTTTTACATAGAAATGTGTAGAACAAATCTTTAAAAATCTTCTTCTCAAGAACCACTGGGCCAGGAAAGCTGAAACTTATGAGGAAGCATCCTTGGGTAGTGTAGATATTAAATTGTTAAAATCATGACCCCCGGGGGTAGGGCGTGACCACAATAGGGAATTAAAGTATTACATAGAAATGTATAGAACAAATCTTTAAAAATCTTCTTCTCAAGAACCACTGGGCCAGGAAAGCTGAAACTTATGTGGAAGCATCCTTGGTTAGTGTAGATATTAAATTGTTAAAACCATGGACCCCGGGGGTTGGGCGTGGCCACAATAGGGAATTCAAGTTTTACATAGAAATGTATTGAACAAATCTTTAAAAATCTTCTTCTCAAGAACCACTGGGCCAGGAAAGCTGAAACTGATGTGGAAGCACCTTGGGGTAGTGTAGATTCTAAATTGTTCAAATCATGACCCCCGGGGGTAGAGCGGGCCACAATAGGGAATACAAGTTTTACATAGAAATATATAGAACTAATCTTTAAAAATCTTCTTCTCAAGAACCACTGGGCCAGGAAAGCTGAAATTTATGTGTAAGCAGCCTGGGGTAGAGTAGATATTAAATTATTAAAATCATGACCCCCAGGGGTAGGGCGGGGCCACAATAGGGAATCCAAGTCTTACATAGATATATTTAGGAAAAACCTTTTAAGAATTTTTTTCTCAAAAACTACTTGGCCAGGAAAGCTGAAACTTATGTGTAAGCATCCTGGGGTAGAGTAGATATTTAATTGTTAAAATCATAACCCCCAGGGGTAGGGCGGGGCCACAATAGGGAATCCAAGTTTTACAAAGATAAATTAGGAAAAATCTTTTAAGAATCTTTTTCTCAAAAACCACTTGGCCAGGAAAGCTGAAACTTATGTGAAAGCATCCTTGCTAGTGTAGATTCTAAAGTATTAAAATCATGAAAGGGGAGGGGGTAGGGGGGCATGATAGGTATAGCAAGAGGGGAAATCGGGTAAAGAACTTCATCACCCAAGTTACTCAGGTGAGCGATGTGGCCCATGGGCCTCTTGTTTTAAAATGACGTACTTGTATTTTCTAAATTGTTTTATCGATAAGACTTTATAGACAAAGGCATTGCAACTAAATGTATAAAATAACATTGACTTGATATTCATAATATTGGTGTGAAGAATTCATCCTATGAAATAACGATTTTTCAGCGATAACTGGCGAGTATTATTATGTCTTATAAGCACCATTCTGTCTTATTTATTGGTTTTGGTGGTTTAAAGATTAACACATTTTTGAAAAATAAACATAGTCCGCAAAATAACACCACCGTAATTTTTTGCATAAAGAATGCTTCTGCATCAATATGCCATCTGAGAAAATTTCAAAGTGGTGTTATGATGCGGACCTATTGAAAAATGCTTTCAAGTAGTTGATTTTTAACGATTTTTCCGGAAATACGCATTCCATGCATGTTTTGACCGCCATAAAATAGTTAAACGGGGACACATTCTAAAAATTTTGGTTTATATTTTAAGCAAGCATATATCCAACATTTATTTCCACTATAGAGTTTTGATTCAGTTGAAACTTAAATAAGCGGAAATTCTCGGGGCCAAATATAATAAGAAGTGAATTTTATTCTTTTCCAAGAGGTGTGTACATGTAAACATGTAAAGTTCAAGAACAAATTTTAATAAATTAATTAATAACAAACTATGTTTAAACATAGCTTTTCCATCTATAAGTGTAGCCTATTTAAAAAAAAACCTACGTTTCGTGAGATCGAGGGTGTGTATGTGTATGGTGTTGGGGGGGGGGGCATTTTTTAATTTAAAAAGGTTCCAATTATGAGCAAAACGTTCACACCATTAATTAGATTCTATTTTTCAAGCACATAGGCGTCGGAGCCGGGAGGGTGGGGGGGTAGGGGTTGCTTTAAACCTCCTCCCTTTTTTGCAAAGATAGACATTTTCTATGTATTGAAAATTGGGGTTTACCTTTTTTTGTTGGTCTAGCCCCCCCCCCCCTTTCAATTAGCCCCCCCCCCCACTTTCAATTTCCTTCCGATGCCTAAAAAGTTTATAAAATACTGAGTCATAAGTCACAGGGTCTGAGAATGTTTTACTCTATGTGACAAATACATGTACTGTGTAAATTATAGAATTATTTTGACTTTTCCTTGGAAAGCCCAATATGTACGGGTGTGTTTTAGAGGCAAACATATTAGTGCGGGTATTACTGTCTCATTACAGCATTTAGTAATTGAATTATATTTCATGAGGTTGACAGGACAGGACTTATGATAGTCGGTTAGTACACGTTTAAGTATAGATTGGGAAAGATAAACCGAAATGAAAAAAGGTTAGATTAAAGTTAAAAAAGGGTCAAAGATCATCGCTTGCCACAATAGACAATTTTCCCATTGTGAAGTCATCTCCTGTTGTCGACATGAGATTCAATTACAGGCACAGATCCAGAATTTTTTTTCGGGGGGGGGGGGTGTCAAACCTCAGTCAAAAAATTCCAGCCAAGAATTTCCTAAGATGCAAAAAATAAACAAATAAACAAAATAAAAACAATGATGGTGGGGTCCATGCGTGAAAGACGTCCAAAATTTTTTTTTGTTTTGTTTTTACTTCAGTATACAGTCGAATTTAAATAACTCTGCAAATTCCAGAAGGGGGGGGGGGGGGTCCGAACTCCTTAACCACTCCTTGAAATGATAAATGATCGTTTGACTCCGAAATAGTGGAATTTTTTCCCATTTGACTCTAGGCCTCTACATATTTTAATTGTTTCTCGTGTTTATATTATGTCTGTTTCTTCTAAGTTGGGCTAAACACATGGCTTCAATATTTCATAGGCAAATTCCTTGCAACACGACCTTTTGACTGGGTACCACCAATTTTGACCTCTTGATCTCTTGATCTTGGAGTTTGACCCACTTTTACAAGAAAAATACCAAACTTTAAACTTAGCCTAAAATTTGAACAGTTGATGCTAGGGCTCTCATGCTTAACATGTGTATTCATTATGAACTTTCAACAGGTATGAATTTCTTTAACCTTGACCCCAGAGTTTGAACATGTGTATTCATTGTGAACTTTCAACAGGTATTTTTTTTTACCTTGACCCAAGAGTTTGACCTACTTTAAAACTTCTTAAAACTTGGCAATAACTCTGGAACAGGAAGTACTAAAGATTTATATTTTATTTTACATGTGTGTATTCCTTGTGACAAGATTTTCGTTTTGATAGCAACAATTTTTACGCTTTGACCTTGGAATTTTACTTACATTTGAAAAACTTCAACCTTCACTAAAAACTGCCATACAGGGGCATAAGTGTTTCAGAAACACATCTTGTTTTCGTTATTTTTAAGTGATGGTGTCTCTATATGAGTGAAAAATTCCCGAAAGACATGTTTGAACAACAAACAAACAAATTACTTAAAAAAACACAGTTTTCATTACTGAATATGTTTTATAATATTAATCAACAGATACATGTATACTTCTGGTCATATCTCTAGTTCCCCCTTTGCATCAGGAATGATGATATAAATATTTTAAAAATAATCATTATAAGAGTTGAAAAGATTGTGCATATTAAAATTGATAAAGATCTGCAGTTGAATTAGCTATACCAGTTTAGCTTTATTTTGCTTCTCAAAGCACCTTGATTAACTATTTTCAATCATACTGTTTTCAGAAATGTGCATATTTTTCAACAAGGATACATATCATACATTATCAGCTTCTAAAAAAATACATGAAAAAACAGCTTTTCAGAAACTGTAATCCTTTCCAAATATTTGCGAATCATACGTTTTTAGCTCATTTGAGCTTTTCTGGTTTCCTGATCATATTTTGTTTGTCGTCCATCTGTTTGTCTGCAAACTTTTTTTTTACATTTTTAACTTAATCTCTAGAACCATTGGGCCAATTTCAACCAATTTACATAGAAATATGCAGGGTACTTCTTCCATCATAAATCTTCTTCTCACGAACTGAAAGGACATTTATTGTCCCCCATTTTCGCAAAAGATAGGGGATATTAAATCTCATTTGTATGTCAGTCTGTCCGTCTGTCACAGTAAAATTAACCATGATCATCATGGTCAGATATATATATTTAAATGCACTTTTTAAGTTGTTACCAAATATTGCTCACGTATTTTCCTGAGGTATATTCGTTATCATATACGCTTAACCAGGCGTTAAAAGTATAAGAATTGTTAAAACGTATTTAAAGAGACTTAGTGTACAATGTAAAATTAGTGTCACACTACAAATAATAATTTACAAGTGAACTTTCATTCGGCAAAATGTGTTATACTTTGCTGTTTTTTTTTTGCTATCAGTTACGATTTAAATAAATATACTTTTAATATTTTACAAGTTAACAAAACTGTGTTGCTTGGGCAAAAATTTGAAATAGGATTCGATAAGAGTTATTCCTCTTTATTAATACAAATATAAGCCGCTACTTCTTTATAGCTGCAGAAATTTGGCTTTGACTGATAGAAATGCTTAATCAGAAGTGTTCAGGAAAAACAAAACATTTATATCTACTACTGAATGCCAGATGTGATAAAAAAAAATATTTTTCTGGTAATGCATTTTGAAAATACTTTGAAGAGTTCAAAAAAATACGATGACATTTTATGAAATCAGTATTTAATTTTTAACCTTAAAATAAGTTATTTATTGAAACGTCCCTATGAAAAATTGATGATGCTAGATTCTTTTACAAATTCTGCATCGTACGTGATCAACAACCAAAACATTTTTTTTTTTCATTTTTCATACATAGTTCTTAGTGCAAGATAGGTCCATGTTTGGAATATTATAAAACTCCTCATTCAATTTCTTGCTAAATGATTAATGGCGATGAATTTGCAAACGTGGAAAATATCTGAAAACATTTGGTTGACCTTAATATTAATTCATGTATATAAAAAATACACTTTAATCATAACAAAACATGTAAAGCAGTGCATTGAAGAAAGTAAAACAAACTTGGTCATACCTTAACTTATCGTCTTTACCACTAACAACAGCAGAATGATATGTTATGTACATGTAATACAGCTGTAATGAAACACACAGCGAAAGGTGATAGTTTTATTTAATATATAATACACCAGATTGCTTTCTCTCTCTTTAACCTGTAATTGTTCCATTGTTGAAGTCCGAGAGAGTCATATCTGTTAAAATGTAATCATGATTTATTAGGGAAAAAGAAACAAATATAGAAATAATGATTAATAGAATAAAAATATAAATAATATTATATAACAAAATTAGATGACTTTTGATTGAGAATACTTTTTCGTTTTGATAAAAAATGGATTTTTTTTGTTTTGTAGTGAATTTCTAAGAATTATACATGTATATTTAAAGAAAATTACCACGTTTTACATGTAATAAGAATGTAGAGATATTCCCGAGGACAAAATAGTGTTATGTTATAAAACATGATCTCTTTGTCGAAATAATACCACCACCCACAGACTTATATAAGTTATTCAGAATCATCTCAGGCGCAATGTTATGATCCTACTGATGTATGACAGTACTTCTCAAGAGAATATTTGGGAAAAAATTTGAACGTTTGTAATCAAAAGATTTAAACAATTTGGTCCTTACTTGCTTTGACTTGGAAACAGTCTGCGACGTTACATTTGTTTCCTTTACAACAAGCATCACAGATTGGCATGCCTTGATCACCGTGAATAACTCTACCAGGTCGATGGAGTGAATCGGTTTTATTGTTATTTGCTACCATTGCATAACACACCTAAAAGAGGGATAAAACAATTCAGTTTGTAACATCGTTATTTAAGTTTAAAGTAGGAAAATTAATTTTGTAGATCAGTTGCAAGCGTAATAACGAGAAGAAATTAAAAAACTGAAATTATTAAACACAATATATAGCATGCAGTTTTCACGACCGTGAACAAAACTAAATTGGTAAGTGATTTTTCAATCGTAATCAATAGTTTAGAGGTGTTAATTATATACTAAGTTCAATCTATTTAAACAGTTAAATCAATAACCTGTGATTTGTTTAACATAATTTTTGTACAAAAAAAAAACCCAGTGTCACACTTGTAGGCTAGTACTACTTATACCAACGGGAAGTCCTACAAATGTACTTAAAACGAACCTTTTACTTCCTTTGGGTTAGTCAACTTAGTAACTGCCAATAAGATTTTAGTACAAGTATATACAGATATTTCCAATATTTCTCAAATATTTTTTCAAAGAGATGAACAATATGGACAATGAATGCTAAATCTGAATATTTCATTTCCGTTTAAAAACCGTCATATCCTTAAATTCAGTTTTGAAGTCTGAATTGCCATTAAATGAAAAGCATAGTTTTTATTCATATTAAAAAAATTCTTGAAAGTTATTGAACCTTAAAGAGACACCGTGACGCACAAAAGGAAAAATTGACAAACGTATAATTTTTGCATGACCCGAGTAAATTTTTTTCAATTTCTAAAAGTATTAGGTTTCAGAAAATTACAGGTCTCAGAACCTATAAAAATCTATTTTATGGAGAAAAATTAAAGTAAAAATAATTTCAGTATGCCCCATAATGAAAATATTGCTAAATACTTCTTCCTCCCCTTGTACGCGTGCGAAGAAAAGTTGAATAAGTTACCATAGTTACCATGGTCTCAAGTACCAGAAATGAATGTATGTAGACCAAATTTTTTTTTAAAATAGTTGTTAGAATATATCTCTCACCTTTGCATGTTCCAATTATATGTTGTTTACAAGTTTGAGCTAAAAAATAAAGTGGCGTGACCTTGACATACAAAACTACGAAACGGTAAATACAACCTTTGTTTTCCGGCACTTGTATTGTGCAGGCTTTTCTTGCTTTACAGACCGTCTTAAATGTTTAAAATTAGGCATCAAACTTGGGGATAACGAATTGGAATTTTTCTTGTATATGCATATTTCCTATACATACAATGATGAAATCCAACTATATTTTTGCCTTTTCACTTCATAATAATTTATTTTCCTTTCTAACTTATCAATTAAGAATAATGGCACATCAGTATTCGTTATTTTCACCGTTATCATTGAATGTAGAGAAAGGAAGATATTGTTATCCTGCCATTTCTGAAGAGATTAAAACTTTTTTCATAAAGAAATATTGTTAAAATATATTGTTAATGAAAAGGAAAATCCAAATTAAAACCTGGATTGTTCCGTGTATGATTATATATATAAAAAAAACCAAACAGAATAACGAGATGTTAAGGACAGACGAGACGTTCCTTAATAATAGATAAAGAAGATGGGCGCATTTGGCGTGTGATCTGCAGGAATTAGTTGTACGAAACATTTATGGTTTAAATGTCCATGATTTGGTTGGCTGAACATAGCTGGTCAGATTTTACAAACGCGTCCAAAGGTTTTTTTTTTATAATTTAGTTTGAAAGTGTGTGATTGTAACATTTTGTCCGTTTTCCTAGGGGATACTATAACATAGTACTTAATGTTTCACAAAAAAATAAACACCTAAAATATTTAATGCATATTGATGAATGATACGTGAACATGTACATTATATAGAATAGAAGATTATTATTGATTTCGCTCGAGAACCAAACTGAACCAAAATTTATCTAATTCAAAATTTTAATACATCAGTACATAAAACGAAACTGACAAAATAAATGGTTGTTTGCATGAAAAAAAATTAACGCCCCATGCAAGGCTCGAACCCAAAACTTTTCTATTCGAGTGCAGCGCACAGGTATCCCAACTTACTGAGCTCTCACAGCTACACATAGACAAACGATTTTAAAAGGACAAAGAAGCACCACATTCACACATTTGGATTTTTTGTGAAAAGTTCGTTTTTCGTTGTCTCTGGGTTTTCTCTCCATTTTTTAAAAAGTGTATTCGTTTCTTTGAATTAAAATACACACTTTTCAATTACGCCCAGATTCCTGCCGAATGCCAATCAAATGCGCCATCGTTCTTTTTCTAAGAGTTTGTCATTGAAGTATTGCTACTTAAACATGTTTACTCACAAAAAATTGAGGTACCTTACCAGGCATTTCTGCAAGATACCAGGGGTAGTTTTTCTTATATAATCCTTTGGGGAAGAAAAATAATTTTTCAATTTCAAATGTTTAAGTGTTTGGATTTTTTAAAAATGTTTAGAAACTGGTTTAGAAATCATAATGTACGAATATTTTACATACATTACGAAGATATACAAAACAGATTTTGAGGAACGTCTCGTCTGACCTTAATATCTTAACTTGTCTTAATTACTTTATCTAAATAACCTTTTATTTAAGAACAATTTGTCGATAAATCCCAGACTGCTTTAATTCATGAAGTTCAACAAACTATTTTGATGTAACATTAATTTGTTCATTAATTTTTAACTTAGGGCTATATTTCAAAACACTACAATTTATAATACAAATTAAAAAAACTACAAAGATATAGTTTCTTTTTCATATTTATTGAGACTTTTAACGAGATTTTCTGTAATATAGACCATATCAAATGAATTGAAAACATTCATATTCCATATTCTAATTATTTTACTTAAAATTTTATTTCGTAAGTAAACGTAAAGCGCAACTTACGCGTTCTTCATAACATCCAAAGACATAACGCACTCTCGTGCCAACAATGCGAATTCCCGTGAAGCAAACCTACAAGAGTTAATAAATGATTCTTTTTTAATTCACTATGTTATATTAACAAAGAAAATTCTTAAAACAGAGAAAGGATTTGAATATAAAAACTCTGTGTACCAGAAAAAAAGGAAAATTTGAAATGACAATTGTAGCTATATATATGAGTGTCGTTCAATATAGTTTGTCATAATAAATGTAAATGTTTAAAATTTATTTAATCACAGTCGAAAAGTCCTATTAAAGAATTTCTAATCACAGAAAAGTCCATGATTTTCCAATTCTTTTTGCAAACAAAATTCACTTTTAAAGTAAATATGGTCACTACACTGAGCTGAAATGAACCAAGAGGATGAAAATAATAGCGTGAAAGTGAAGCCTTATCATGCTTTTGTATCTCCTCTGAAAAACGGATGAAAATGTTACAATCTGAGAAGATATTTCAAGGTAAATGGAAAACAAAATCTTATGGCTGTGTTTCTAAAATTTGACCAGCTATGGTCAGCCAACTAATTAATAGATATTTAAATCGTAGAAAGCAATTACAGTTTTGGGGGCACATCCAAACAATTTCAGTTGCGTTGCATGGATTACTATAAATTACCACAATTCCTTGACAAGCAAAAAAGGTCAATAAACGTTTTTATTGAGAGGGAATAAGCATATAGTAAGTAACTTTTCAGTGCTTCTTGGAAAAGTCCAGTATGACAATATGAAATATAAAAGTGCATTGAAAAAAGTTTTAAGTGAGATACAAACTCAGACGGTCACTGCACCTCGTCTAAGTCCCGTATCTGACGTTTTAAGCAATGTTCGTCTTGTTTCCTTAACATATACTGATTATACTCGCCTCATTCGGCGGACAGGTAGCTAGTGTATTACAAGATTGGACGTCAGCATGTACTCCATCGCAGACAGCACAGGTGTCCGGCATCTGAGGTGGGGCTTTAAAAATTAAAGGATTGCTTTAATTAGTACAGGTAGCAGTTTTAATATTACCGATCGGGATATACTTTTTCCTCACTTCTGCTTGCTCTAATTCGATGGTATTTTCAAGTTTAAAGCTAAAGACTTTGATATTGTTGTCATTGACAATAAACATTAAACGAAAGGTACAACTTGACTTCCTGGCCTTTGCATTTTATAACATTTTTCTTGTTTTCAGGTCAGTTGAGCTGTCAAAACTTCGCTTTATCCACATTTCACATAAATCTTTTGTTCTTAAAAGAAACATAATTTTGACTAAATTTGCGACTTCAGGCAAAAGTACGGAATCCCAATAGTGCAAACCAAAAATAAAAGAAAAACGAAATTATTAAATAAATCATTTCGTTTTTCTTTGTTTAATAATTTCGTTTTTCTTTATTTAATAATTTCGTTTTCTACTTTTAATAATTTCGTTTTACTGTATATATTAATTTCGTTTTTCAAGTAGAAAACTGAAACTAAAATACTGAATTTACAGATGTGCATGGTAAGGGCCTGAACCCATAAATCATTAGCGCACGCGTCTGTTAGACCTGATTTTGTTTCGACAATAAACAAGTGTGATGTTTGCCTTTGCATTCACCGACTCCCTTATCGAATATATAACCATTACAATACATGAATGGGGGAGAATTTAACCTTTGGTATCTAATAATAATATTGTGTAGATTTATGTTTTTATCTTGCATTAACATAATTAATGTGAACTTTAACCAGTCTGATAATTTGGCCAGTAATTCGGTGAGATGTTGACGTTAACAACTGGTAACATTAGCTTTCTTAAACCCTCTGCTCGAAAGGTCTAATGATCAGCAAATAATGAACAGGGGTGTGCAATTAGAAAAAATCAATAACTAGCCCACGGGCTAGTGGCAGCTATAAAGTTACTAGCCCCAAGTGAAAAGTTACTAGCCCAAATATAGGGGCACAAATTAAAATAAAAAAATATACGTTGAAAAGAAATTAATTGTTGAAAAAGTCAGGGTACTGAGGTCATTCTTTTTAAGATTAAAGTTTAATTCTCACTATGAAATTAAATCATGTATAAATAATAATGAAAGAAAATTAAAATGAATTTAAATAAATTATCTTCCCTTTCTCTGAACATTGCACCACAGGTGCTTGAGGACAGGACCCCCCCCCCCCCCCCTCAAATATAGACTTCTTGTATCCCGGCCTTTTCGATTTTTTTTTTCTTAAACTATCCTTAAGTGACATATTTGTGATGTAATCCATACCATCAAACCGAAAAAATACGAAAAACAAACAGTTTATAAAAATTCGTAACCCACTATATATAAAAATAACTGTTATTTTTATATATAGTGGGTTACGAAGTTTTATAAACTGTTTGTTTTTCGTATTTTTTCGGTTTGATGGTATGGATTACATCACAAATATGTCACTTAAGGATAGTTTAAGAAAAAAAATCGAAAAGGCCCGGGGTCCTGTCCTCAAGCACCTGTGCATTGCACTAGCTCATTTAGAATGAAATTTAATTCATTTTGTTTTCATCTTAAATCATTAAATACAATATAAATATATTTTATGTGAGTCATAAAACACTTATCTTTCAGTTGATTGAGTGATCGTAAATAATTCAATGAGATATCTGTATGTATTTACCAAAAACGAAAGAATAGAGGAAATTCGGATTAGGGAAAAAACGATCGTTTTTGGAAGTAAATAAGTCAGGTAGTGCTGCAAAACAGATAAGATTATAGAGATTTATTGAGAGTAGGAGCATGTTATCAGAAAAATTTTTACTGGTTGGGAATTTGATAGCAAAAACGAGTGAAAATACAGTTTGTGCTTTTCATGTATTGCGTGTGTAGTTTTAATTTTTACTAGCCCGACGGGCTACCTCCATGCAGAAAATCACTAGTCCGACCCCAAAAAGTGGTAGCCCCGGGCGTCGGGCGATATTAGTTGCACATCCCTGAATGAATCTGGACATGCAAATAATGACTATGGACATGAAACGTTAAAGAGATTATCCTAATAAATTACACAAATATTTAAGATAAACATGAAGGTTTACATTCCGTTGTTTACAACATGTACTGTTGAATTCTCAACATTTAGGAAATTCCCATGGCTTTACAGTACATGCATTAGAAAATGCCGTAAAATAATACGTTACCGATCGAACTTTGTGGGTTTGTTTAACATTGTAAAAAAAATATTTAAAGAGAACAAGTGCAAAAATTAAAACAAGTCAAAGTGGTTACAATAAGTAGGTTTTAATGATTGCTTACTATATTAGAAATAAAGCAAAACACTTCTGATTTCTTGTTGTTAATAAATGTCAAACTCTCAATCTGTACTATTTATAAGTCAGTGGTACTGCATGACTACTATAGTACTTGATTTCACATATTCTTAATCACAAACTCTCAATCTGTATTTATAAGTCAGTGATATTTGTGCACAAACAATGTACACACTTGCACAAAACAAATCCCACAAAGTAATCAAATCACTTTTCTCTTTATAGTTTCAACAACGTAGGATTCATGGGTACACAGATAGGACGCTAGGTTAAGTTCGGGGGAATTCAGTAATACGATACTTAAGGTCTTGACCTTCTCGCGATTCATGAGCTTTATTTGAAATGTTATTAATTTTATGCAAACAGAAACAGCCATCCTCGCTAAGTCCAGGCTTACAGACTCCAACAATGATGTGGGGATATGACACAGCAACAAATTCCCGTAAACAAAATTGAATAGTTTATGAATTGTTTACGGAAATGGGAATTTTAGGCTGTGCGCACATATTTTTTCTACGTTTGTTAATTTGATATTTAGATCTTCTTTAATTTTTCATTGCCATGCACCACACACTTGTAATTTCGATATAAGGCGTAAAGAGTTACGAGGTGATGCTTTATTACACATGCGCTTTATGGAATTATTCATGGGTTCAGGCTCTTACTATGCACATCTATAAATTCCGTATTTTAGTTTCAGTTTTCTACTTGAAAACGAAATAAATATATAAAGAAAAAAGAATCTAATATATAAAGAAAAACGAAATTATTAAAAGTAGAAAACGAAATTATTAAATAAAGAAAAAACAAAATTATTAAATAAAGAGAAACGAAATTAATATATAAAGAAAAAACGAAAATAATATATAAAGAAAAACGAAATTATTAAAAAAACGAAAAACGAAAAGATTTACCGTATAAGTGGAAATCCTAGCGAGACGCAAATTTAGCGATTTCTCCTTTAAAATTTGTACTTTATTTTTAGCGATATGTAATTTTAGCGATATTGAAAACTTCATTAAAGAAGCTATTTAAAAAAAGTGGAACTGAATTTAAGCGATATTCAATTTTAGCGATCTCGTCACCCTCGCTAATAATGCCAAAATTAAATCCTCGCTAACAATTTTGCTTATACGGTATTTAATTTCGTTTTTCTTTATTTAATAATTTCGTTTTTCTTTATTTAATAATTTCGTTTCTCTTTATTTAATAATGTCGTTTTTCATTATATATTAATTTCATTTCTCTGTATACATTAATTTCGTTTTTCTTTATCTAATAATTTCGTTTTTCTTTATTTAATAATTTCGATTTCTTTATTTAATGATTTCGTTTTTCTTTATTTATTTTTCGTTTGCACTTTTGGGCTTCCGTACAAAATTAATGGTAAGAAAAAATGTTTCCAGAGTACCAAAATGTGTGAAATACCCCAGAGGGGGTCTACTGATTTTAGAGAATTTGATTGAATAAAATGCAATAGTTTATGATGGTTATAGTTAACGTTGAAAGCCAGTCTGATTAAAAGCAGATCCTTTGATTTGCTCACACGAGATTGCTACTCAAGGTTAGCCATCTTTGTGAGCGGATCAAAGGATCTGATTTAATCAGATTGCATTGAGAGCATGGGAAAGATAAAGAGATTTTTGAGTGATAATTTTATAATAAAATGTAAAATGTGAAACAATTTCGTGATCGTATGGCATTTGCAATTACTTATAACCTATGATGATTTACACTCACTAAGTCCACACAGTTGTGCGTTGCATGGACCGTTACTGTCTGGGGCATCGGAACAACAATCAGCGCAGTTCACCAGCCGCCGTCGTCTTCCTGGAGTGCCACTCATTGCCCTCATTATCATGCACACCTACCGGTAAATAATAGAAACGCCTTTTATATTGAAAGAATAACGATCGGTACTGAGAATAGTCGCACTATATTAAAAGTTCTTTACATACATGAATTCAAAAGCGGTGGTATCATCTGTTCCAGTTTACATAGCTTAAAAGAAAGACTCTTTTGGGTGAAAAAGGTAAGCGTGATCTTAGGCTAATTATATCATTCAAAACATTCTTCACACCGGAGAGATTTAATGAACATCTATTAAATGAAAAAAAAATCATGGCCTTGTTTCAATTATTTTATCTTTTTCATCGTTAACAACTTAGAAGTTCTGAAACCAGATTCTCGTATATGTAGACAAGATATCATCATGCTAGCCCCTTAATAACATATGTTCTTTTCAATCTATGCAAATGAAAATATTAGATTTTGACTTTAAAGGTGCTTGGACACAGATTTGAAGTTAATTTTTTCTGTATAATATCACGAATTGTATATTTTAATACCATTTCACACAAAAATTAATTAAAAATCTTATTTCATTTGAAAGATATTAAAACTTTTAATTTTTTGGCGGGTTTGATTGACACATCCTTTCACTTCCACAAATTTTAACTTTATTCTTAATCCTTAGGGAAAGTGGCAATCTTGTTGTGTATTAATGAGAAATATTAAATTTTTAATCCAGAAAAATAATTTCATTCAGAGTAGAAATGTTCGAAAGCAAAACTCCTTCACAAGTATCGTCATTCCGTTGTGTACAGAGTTTAGCAAATCGAGCACACTCGTGTTATGTGTACAGTTTTTGTAAACAGGGCGAAAGATCTGTTATTGTTTGGTGTTTTGGTTCACCGGGTGCGTTCAATCGCCAAAGTCTGCTCACCACAACTGCACGGACTGACAATATATTGTGTGTTTGTTTTACTTTCGAACATGTCCACTCTGAATTTTCTGGATTATAGTATTAATATTTTTCATTAATACACAACAAGACTGCCACTTTTCCTAAGGATTAAGAATAAAGTTAAAATTTGTGAAAGTGCAAGGATGTGTCAATCAAACCCGCCAAAAAAATTAAAATTTTAATAACTTTTAAATGAAATAAGATTTTTTATTAATTTTTGTGTGAATAGCTATTAAAATATATAAGTCGTAATATTATAGAGAAAACATTAACTTCAAATCTGTGTCCAAGTACCTTTAACAGATTTGTTAATATTTTTGCAGACTAAAGTTGACGCTCGTGTCTATAGTTATACAGTGTACTTCTGTTTTAACATTGTACATATATTACATGGCTTCGATGGCAGCATACAAGAATATTTGCCCCAAGGTGACAGGAAAGCCCAATCTCCCATGCAGAGTTGTCGTTCGTTCCTCTCTCAAACACCTCTGCACTGGGATCAAGTCAAGATTTTTGACATAACGTATAAAACGAGATATATGAAGGGTTGTTTCAAATTAAATTAATAGTTCTGGATTGATTTAGTAAATATCTACCTCAAAACTCAAACATAAGCATAGAAATTGAATTATAATGAATTAAAATAAACTATTTCTCGTGTTTATCACTGTGATATACGCGAGCCAATGACAGAGGTGAATGTATGAGCCGATGGTAGAGAGTGATGAAAGCCTTGGAGTGTTATGTCGCCCGAGGGCTTCTGAGGAAGTTTTGCCTCGAAATTTGGCGACATAACACTCCACGGATTTCCTGTCATCGAGTGGCAAATTTTCTGGTATTGCTGCCCGAGAATTAAGCCATGTAATATTTATTATCCTTTCATTTTAAATACTAAAATCTGATTGGTTTAGACGCAGTTAACAATCTGTTCTATCCCTAACAAAAAATACTATAGTAAACTATAGTTAACTATAATTTACTATAGTTAACTATAGTGGAAAGTTATAACTTTGGAACTTTGATTTACTATGGTGAAAACTTTGGAACTTTGATTTACTATGGTGAAAACTTTGGAATAAACTTTGATTTACTATGGTGAAAACTTTGGAACTTTGATTTACTATGGTGAAAACTTTGGAACTTTGATTTACTATGGTGAAAACTTTGGAACTTTGATTTACTATGGTGAAAACTTTGGAACTTTGATTTACTATAGTAAAAACTTTGGAACTTTGATTTACTATGGGGAAAACTTGGGACTTTGATTTACTATGGTGAAAACTTTGGAACTTTGATTTACTATGGTGAAAACTTTGGAACTTTGATTTACTATAGAGAAAACTTTGGAACTTTGATTAAGCACTATAAACCCTTAAGATTATGGTTTTGCTTCCCATTCTGTACATTATATAAATTTCAAGTTTAAAATTCATTAAAGCTTCAGAATTTTTTTTCAAAAACCCAAATCGTCCCCCAAATAGAACAAAGTACAAGAAATTGTTTTAATGTAAAAATAGTCTGTTTCACCGATAAATAAGCTGTATTTATATAAATATATTTAATTTCAACTATAAATAATTATTAATATTTAAAATATTTTAGTTGTTAAAGTAAGTACAAAAAACATTGGAACTTTAATTTACTATAGTAAAAACTCTGGAACTTTGTTTAGCTATAGTAAAAAATTTGGAACTTTGAAAAACTATGGTATAAACTTTGGAACTTTGTTTAGTATCGCGTAACTTTAGAACTTTGATTTACTATGGCGAAAACTTTGGAACTTTGATTTACTATGGCAAAAACTTTGGAACTTTGATTTACTATGGTGAAAACTTTGGAACTTTGTATTACTATAGTAAAAACTTTGGAACTTTGATTTACTATGGGGAAAACTTTGGAACTTTGGAACTTTGATTTACTATAGTAAACTATAGTAAACTATAGTTAACTATAGTTTACTATAGTATTTTTTTGTTAGGGATTACCCTCAGCCTTAGCAACACGCGTGACAACGGGTAACACAACGGTAATGCCACATGCGTGGAAATTATGCGCGTACGGTTCACCGTAGAATTCTCAAAACGTCAGTTGCGCATTTGAAAGAACCGGAATAAACTTGACGTCAATAAAAGCTTGCGTCCGATGTAGCTTACTTGAAAACAACAAACGACAGACGAAACATGCTTGCAAGTGCAGAAATAACGAAACTTTAGATGATAAAGGACTCTTAGAGTATCAAATAAACAATAAAGAGGTCAGAAAATCTTTTTCGAAGTAGCGGGGAGTTTGAAAGCTTTCTAAACGTGAACGATTTGTATTGCTGACATTGTAAATCTAGAAGACATTCAGTATAATAAAATAAATGGTGCCTGTTTTGGAGGGTAACAGTTGAAATTGACACCCCTCGGAAAACCATTGTCAACCTCCGCTGACGCGTCGGTTGACACATGGTTTTCTTTGGGTGAAAATTTAACAAAAAAATGTGCAAAACGGGTAGCACACATTTATATAATGGTACATATAAAATTTTTAAACATTGAACCGAAATCGGTCATCGAACATATTTATCGAACACTGTACACATGTACGTTGAGTATAATTCCGAAATATCCTGTCATGTTTCATGGCAGAATGTTTTCAGTATGCTGACACTTGTGTTGATATTATACATATATTACATTTTGGTAAAGGCAAACGATGGCAGCCTCCGATGGAGAGAATATATTGCCCGAAATCGAATGGAAACCAAAAGATGCACACAACCAGTGATACTTTGACCTGGAAACAGAGAATAGTAAGCGTAAAAAGAAACTCCAAACTCTGATCCCCTCAAAACGACAAATACAGATATTTCAAATTCAAACCGGAAATGTGTTTTTTTTATCCGAATTCAGTTTTTGGGATATATTAATTCAGCTGTGTATTGTTGGATAGCCGAGAATTGAAAGCCATGTAAATATATGGTATATAATGTTTTTTATAACATTGAACCGAAAATTCGATGTAGTTTTAATGGTGTAAACATTTTTATGGGTGACACTAATATGTACACATCAGTGTACATTGAGTATAATTCCGAACAAATATCCCGTCCTTTCACGGCAGAATGTTTTCAGTATACTCAACCTTGTGTAGATAACCTAATTCCTTTGTTGTATTTAAGGATTTTTTTTCTCCCTAATTAAATTATCTAATTCCTCTGAATTCAGATAAACAAATCGCAGACGATGTCCCGACTTTATTAATTTTAGCGGAACTGTTTACGTTTGCTTAGCAACTGCCTCTGTGAATTTCAAACCCGGCATATTTAATATGCAGAATGATTGTTTTAACTGTTCATTCTGGGAACATAATTCTGTGTTCTTAAAAAGAAGGGCAATATAACTGTTTAATGGATTGTGGAATATAACTATATAGAATGGACAACACCAAAAGGCGTGATTAAGAAGCTTTATAGGGCATATGGATAAAATTGTTATATTTGTGATATAATGGGAAAACTTCTTCAAAAATGTTTTATACTTTGTTGTATTTAAGGAATTTCACTCCTCAGTTAAATTATCTAATTCGTCTTAATTCAAAAGGAGAGATCGCAGACGTTGTCCGGACATTTTTTTTTAATTTTCGAGGAACTGTTTACGTTTGCTTAGCAATTGCCTCTGTGAATTTTGAACCCGATGTAATTAATATGCAGAATGATTGCACGCGAAGGAACATAACTGTGTTCGGGGGGGGGGGGGCAATATAACTGTTTCCGGTAAAATTGAACTGTATCCGGCGTAATTAAGCAGTTTTTTGGGACATATGGATAAAAATATTATATTTGTGATATAATGGGAAAACTTCTTCAAAAATGTTATATAATAACCTGATGTGAACGACATCCTGCATTGTACACGATACTAAGGTCTTCTTCTGTGCTTTTCTCCAAATAACATTCCTAAAAGGAATATATTTTTCGTAAATAACATTTTTACAGTAACAACCTATATACAATGTATGTAAAACTTTCATATACATATGTGGAGGTTCTCAGAAATTTATGATTTTGCACTCACAATTTCTTTCTTTTTTGACTATAACCCATGCATATGTAGAAGGAATTATTTTTGGGGGGTCATTGTTACTCTTGAAACAGGGACAAAAAAAATTTCCTAACAACCGGTCAATTTTTCTTTTTGGATTGATGAAATTTCACTCATTTTGATGGCTCTGTACTAAAAGAGAATATCGATTTCTTTCTGATCTAGTGTAATAAGAAAGATACATTTTTGATGTGTTCAATGAACGCAATATAAATTAAGAAATTATGTTTAAAATATTTTCGCTATAAACACAGGAAAAGATAAGTATATTTCCCAATTTTTGCTGATTCAATATTTTGCTTGAATTTAGAAATAATCCAGTCTAAATAAATCATTTCACCATCTTAATACAATTGGTGCATCTATTTCACATAAAACCAGATGAAAGTCTTTTGTTTTTACTTCCATTCATATGTCGACTCAGTATATACCCTTGAAATTGAAATAAAATATGCTACATAATCAGCTGACATATCTGTTTCTTATTTTGATATTTTACTGAAAAAGACGTTAATTGTAACCTAGCAACAAAAGTTTTTGATAAAAGTGATGACTTAAACTTTTCTATCGTAAATTTCTCTTACTTATGTATAAATATACTCTAATCATCATTATTTATGTTTCCTAATTGTTTCGATTCGAAAAAGCAAGCTCTACGTGCGAACAATTTCTAAAATGAGGCAAGCTATTTCAAAAAGTCGGAAAGCCCAAGACATCAACAGTCTCGTTTTTGATAAAATCTTACCATTACATATGTATGTGGCTTGCTTGGCCAAACAAAGTCGTTTAACTATATATCATCTTTTTTCAGTGAGAGATGTTTTAGTAAGATATTTACAGTAATTTTGGGTGAGCCAAGCAAATTTCAGTAATTCATGCTTAATTAAATAGATTTTTCAATTCTGACTTTTTCAGTGTTAAACCAGTACCTTTTTATGTTTCATATAAAGTAATTAAGAACTCGCGAATGTAAAAAAGTATTTTTTCCTTGTCTGAAAATTTCCATATCTTATTTTAAGTTTACACTACTTGTAAAGTCAGAAAATCCTCTTACATGATGAATCATTATTTTCAGGTATTATCTCCTCCATGGCACCTGATCCCACCTCTGATGTTTCGGGGGTCCGTGTTTGCTCTGCCCCTGTTTTGTATTGTTTTATGGACTTTGAGATTGAATACTGTTCGTTATCTCCATATCCTTCTCCCAAAGCACATTAAATTGAAGGAAATTCAGAATAAAAACAGAATGAATCAGACAAATATTTAAAATCCTTCTACACCAGTGTTGATAGCCATTCTTCTACTGTATCATTCCTGAAAGGATTTTATAAATAAATAGCTTTCATTAAAAAGGTGCTATATGCTTCCTTAAATTTTACCTCATTGTCGCCACAAACAGCCAAATTTGTGAAACATTCTGTTATATCTGGAGCATCAGTGCATCGCATACAGGTTGGTCCAGCACGAATCAACCCTGATAAACATGTTTAAGACAAAGTTGTTTGTCAAATACGGTAAAAATCTTTCTGTCAATGTAGCATTTTTGAATCATTAAGTTATTCAAGTATGATTTTTTTTTTATCTTTTACAGGATTAATATACTTATGAATTCTTATGAGAATTTGTTTTAATAAACGTAGTAAATTTAACAATTAATACATATTAAACAATTTTATAATAGTCAACGCCATTTTTATTTACCGTATACAGATAAGCTGATGTATACAACTGAAATTAAAAAGATATAAAGATTGATATTTCTACAATATAATGCTTTCTTCATTCGTTAAGTTTAAAAGTTGTACCATTTCAAAAGTCATCTAAGCCGTTTTTGCATTCTTGTCTATATTGAATTGTGTGAAATGCGAAGAATGTGTGATTGATAAGATTGTTAATAAATAGCCACGAAACAGTGGGCACATGGCACTTCTTTAAAAGAGTTCTCCTAAATGGTCTGCAAACGAGTTTACTGATTCATTCATGTAATAAACGATCAGTGTTTTATAAGTAATAAGAGAGAAAATATTAAATCGATGTTAATATATGATCAAAATATGTACTGAATTTTGAGAAAATTAAAACGGTATATTGTATATATTATAAATCAAACGAAATACTCACATAGAAATGGCGATTTCATTCCTTTAATGAAAAGTTAATTAAATAACTATGAACTGAATAATTCATGTTCAACAAGCATCATATGTGACAAACTCTTTACTGCAAAATATTGGTTTCTAAAAGGTCAAGAGGGGTCACACTGCTCAACTGAATCAACTTCAGTGTACCTGCTTGCTCTCCATCATAATTTCAAATAAATAACTTATCAATCGATATAGCAACGGGGCCTTAACTTAAACGTGAATCTTCTCTGCATTGAGATACTATTAAATTAAATTTTAAAAAAAATGTTGCACTGCTTTATTAAAAAGCAGAATACGAAATTCTTTGTTTTTATCTTTTTATATTCTCAAATATAATTGGTCAATTTTTACTTCGTGGTATAAATAATCTTGACAGACTTAAAACTATTTTATTTGAAGATGCTTCAAATTAAAACAGAAATTTTATTAATAGTTTCTGATACAGGAGCAAGGGCCTATTCAATTAGTAAACTTTCTTTCTATTTTAAACTACAATTCTCTGTTGCCTTTCACCCACCTACCCAGCTGCCTCACCCCGTGGGAAAAAAGGTAATTTTATATGACCTTGCAAGTACCATAGCATACATGACCGGAACTTTGAACGGTATAGAGAAAACAGTCTTAACATCCAATTGTTTGGCACAGCTAATTAAGTCTATTCTATGATTTTGGTATTTCATCAAAGAGATCAATAAAAAAGAATTTTATTTGAAATTTTCCATGCGAAAGAATTAATTTTTACAGCCAAAAGTGTCAATAAGCAAATGAATTTTTTTCCATTCAAAGCATTGGAACTGATTTCAAATAAATGTTAATGAAAAGAATCAGAATTCGTTAATTTCACATATATGTTATATAATTTTACTACAAATCTACAATTACCATAAGTTACTTGTATGTATATTTGATATAAAATAAATTCATGATAAAACCATCACTTCAAGATATCCATTTGCAAACCAATCCTTTCGAACAAAAAAAGGAACTGATCTAATAAAGATTTTAAAGCATGTTAAATAAAATATGATCATCTAAATCCGAAAGAACTCTTAAATACTATGACGTTTTGAGACTAATAGATCAAATTTGAAGATGCCTTTAAACTAGATTTCCTAACAATACATTTAGTTTGTGTTTATAATATATAAAAACATATTTATCAGAAGCATATCATTCTGTTTTTGAGATGGAGATTTTAAATTACTTAAATAATCTATTCTGGCCAAACCCCGTTCGTAATGGCAATTATGTGAACAAATGTATGTTTGCACTCATTTTAGAGGCGCACTATTTTACCTTGTTCCTATAATTCTTGATAAGATTTTAGGGGGGCGGCTGGAGGTTTTATTGCATAATACTTTTCGCGCGCAAAAAAAGGAAATATACATAGTTTCACAGTTTTTAAGCTTTAACTCAACAAAATTATTCAACTTGAACAAAATTCAATCAAATATTTGCAGCAATTTGAGCTTTTAACTAATTGGTAGATGAAAATAATAAAAACATTGTTTGGGACGTTCTGATAAATAGACATTTTTTTAGAGTGTTCATAAAGTCTTTTAGAAGGTGAAGTATTAAATGAATATATGCTCTTGAAATTTTTAACACAGGGATTTAAAATTCCACAACTACTATTTGATTTTTTCTGTTGTGTCTGTCGTATTTTGTTTTCTGGCCTGTTCGCTGAAGCCAGTTCAGGGGACAGTTGCTATAAAAGTAAACGAGTGATTTTTTACACAATAAAACCCTAAATAACGTTTATACTATTTTAGAATTTGTTATTGATTTATTTCCAATCTAAAGAGACAAAAATAACAACTAAAAATACTGAAAAAAAATTAAACAAACACAAAGCAAACAAAGATCAAAAGAAAACAAAAACAGAGAAAAAAAGGAATTAAGAGTTTTCTTTATAATTACCAAATAAACACTGCGGAAAAAGTTTGAAGGCAATATTGATCTAGACAGACAACACAAGACAAACAGACAGACAGACGAAACTTTGCAATATCATTTTGAAAATTTTAAATCAAAGAAAGAATTATACTGGAAAATTTTAAACAATAAATTCTGATAATTGAACATACTTACTTTCGTTCCCTAACCTATCAGTTTATCTTAACTATGCGCCAATAAGAATGCCTCTTTATATGTAAAGTTCAAATTCTGTGAATTATGACCTGTGCACGATTGGAGACTTATAGGTTATCATATCATATGCGGAAATGAAACTTATTCATTGTATGTTTTCCCTGACGACATATTTCTGCTCAATATATACGTTCTTGTAAATGTTATTTGGATATGTAGAAGTCTATATGTTATTATGATACTCATATATTTCGAAGCATTTGTAAAACAACATGAATTTATTTTGTTGTGAGGTGTTGCCAATTTGACACCCCATTGATTATATTGCTAGAGGTCAATATCAACAAACAACATTTTGAAAAGAATCTAGTATCATTATTTCTTCAAAATTCTGTTTTTTCCAGTTGGCATCTGTTGTAATTTTTTTTAGATTAATATTCTTTTATTCATTGAAAATAAATGCATTTTTTTTAAGCTTTAAGCCTGCGAACCTAGTAGAAGAAGTCGAAATTTCAGGTCATTTTTAATGCATTATTCAATACTCCTTAAATACTCGTATATTCCATTCCTTCCTAAATTCCATTACGTAATTAATTTTCATTGTATAATTTTTTTCATTCGGTTTATCCGAAATATTCAAGGCTAATAAAATTAAGAAAAATCCCAGTTGTGAAGCATATACAAAGGTCGTTCAATAAATAATGCAAAATTTCACCAAAAAATAGAAAAAGCACGTAATACCTGGTATTATTTTCCATGACATATCTGACATTGTACAATCTTCCTTTGATTGGTTCCCGTTTTGGGGGAATAAAAGGATCTCACATTTGTGAGATCTAGAGAAAATTGGTAAGAAAAAATTTCTGTATACCTTCTTTTCATCAAAATCGTATTTACTTCTCTTAACTTTTTTGTAAGTGCCTTAAATTGTAAGGTACAGGAGAAATACCCTGGTCACCAGTATTTGGACTTTCTGTTCGGGAAATCTTTTTAACTTTCCTTCGTGCACATTTCACGCGTGTTTTCTCTAAAGCATTTGTAACAAAATAGGACACGCGATTTTCATACAAATGTTTTTCCTTTGTCAGAAGTCGCCGGCGTGGCGGAGTTGATCCTTACGTCGCGGGTTCGAATTCCACTGTGGGACGTGGAGACCGTATAAACCAAGATCCCATGTCGCAGTTGGTGCTGACATGAAAAAGATCCCTCCCTGCTCAATGGCCCTGAGTGCCGAGCATAGGAAAAAAAGCGGTGGTGTCTCCATATGAGTTAAAAATTCTCGAGAGGGACGTTAAACAATATCCAATCAATAAATCAATCCTTTGCCAGAATTCTACAAAATACTATGATGATTAAATGTTCAGTATCTTCATGTATTTCCATGTAAATCTAGCATTTTTAGATATCGTACGTGTGGCATATACCATCGATATTTATTGGTGTTCCCACAAATTTCAACTGTTCGACAATTTCTTAAGTTTTTAATTAGTAAGAATCTTCTTGGCAGAGATCATTTATTTATATATCAGTTTTCAACTTAGTGTAGTGGCCGTGCCAATATACTTTAAAGATGAATTTCTTTGAAAGGACAATAGAAAAAAAAATCATGGAATATATACTGCTGTGTTCAAGAAACTCTTTACTAGATCTTTTCAACTTTGAAAAAAAAAATATAAGTCCCAACATTTTTTATGATAGACTGTATATTGCATTATTATTGAATGGCCCTTGTAAAGCGCAAACTCGAGTAAATTCTAAACCAAGCCTATATCTTAACAACTCACAGAAATATTAAGTGCTATGTAGGAGAAACTTCAGACGTATTATGCTACAGCTTATTTTACGAAATCGTGTCAATCCTGGATCCTCTGTAGATGCAGACAACTTCAGAAATTTTTTTGGAAAATTTTAAATGAACATTTTTCTCAACACAAAAAAGTGTTTATTTTTTTTCATCTATTTATTAAAGATCCTTCACAATAGATTATAGACGTCTTGGTTTCTTACACATCTAGTCCTTCATTAAAAAGGAACACATAAATGTTGATTCTAATTATTGGTCTTCTAAAATAGCTTCTTAAAACATTCTGATTATGCAGACCTCAACTCCAAATTTGATCTTATAAAGTCAATTGATTTCTTCATTAACAATATCTGTTGTTTTTTACGGTCTTCCAACAATTTTCTAGACTTCGGCTGGACACTAATTTTGCTGCTTTTTAGCCGACGTATTTAATACTCCTATAAACAAAAGTTCATCAAAAAATTATACAGAAGGAACATTAACGTTTAATTGCTATATGAATTTTAGCAAAATTCATAGTAGATATATTGATGACGTTTTATCGATATCTTGCCATTCGATGCATTCCAGTAAACTCGAAATTAGAAACAGCACACGTAGTTCACTACATTAGTGTCTTTTTTTAATTGATTTGACGATAATGGTCAACTAACAATAAAAATGTATGATAAAGGAGAAGACAAACCCTTTTCCTTTGTCCTTTGGATTATCATCTGACCGACATGTTTATACTATTTTCAACAAATCTCTTCGTTATTATTTGCAATGAAATATGTTCAAATCAAACCTATTAAAGTTGTTATTTTAATGTTAGGATTATCTAAGGATCTCCCTGTCTATCTGATCCATAAATTAGGATGTGGCGTACCTGTCGACATGTGATATGTTTTTATACTCGTCTGTATCGTATGTAACGTGTATATCGTGCATATCAGAGAGGCATCCCTTCTCGACCACACACTCTCGGCGTGTGTTTTCTGCTTTGATCAAGCAAATGGTTGTTATGAATATGTTTTAAAAAATGTCAATTACCAGTCATTATGATGATATATTTTTTTTACGAAAAGGGCCATGATATCAACCATAGAATAAGCAAAGTGATTATTTAAAATAAGAAAATTTGTCAGTTTCAGAACTTGTTCGTGTGACGAGCATGCTCCTGTACAGCGTATTGAATAAACTGGAAGACAAAAACTCCAAATGCAGGTAAAAATGGGATATCGCTAGATGCGACGAGCACTTTTTAATGAAATATAAGGAGATAAAGTACAATATTCAAGCCGAAAGGTGCATGAAACATTTCAAAATAGAAGAAGAGTAAACACGGACATCTAAAACATGAGAGGTCGGATCAAGTTCTAAGTGGAGGAGTGAACATTCCCTGTCGACCAGTCACAACCGCCGAGTACTCCTTGTCATGATCTGGAAATGACGGGAACATCCGTCGACAATATTAATTATGTGTGTGTGTAATGATCGAACAATAGTTTGAAAAGCATCAGTCAGAATTTGACTTAAAAATTAATTGTATCCGTTGATTATGTCATTGTATCGATCAAAGAACTTTAAACAAATGTGTTAATAGCCTTGTTTCATTAACTTGTTTGTCTATAACTTAGATCGTTTGAGAAAATGTTCATACGAAGAACATTTGGAGGCGATAAGGGTATATTTCTGCATTAGAGAAGAGAAAAAAATAGCCATGACGTTTTTATAAAGCTTTGTATTGAAATTTTAGAAATATGAAATATGTATTTAAATTTGTGGTATTTTTTATTCCAAGCTCGCTGTGATACATCGTGTCGACATATGAATAGAAATAACTATCATTATAAATTGATAATAAATCGTAAAAAAATATTTTGATGTCGAGTTGAAGGTAAAAAAAAAATGATGTCTTTTCACTCTCGGCGTGTGTTTTCTGCTTTCATCAAGCAAATGGTTGTTATGAATATGTTTTAAAAAATGTCAGTTACCAGTCATTATGATGGTATTTTTTTTTACGAAAAGGGCCATTTATAGGATTTTGAATAATCTGTTTTACATGAATACAAAAAATAACGGTACGCCATTGGTACATGTGGGAATTCCCACAGATTGTTGAAAAGCCTGGTCTCAGGTCGCAGATATTATCAATCAGAAAGTCCAGAAATTTCTAGATATCAAATTAAGAATGCTTGTATGCACAATCAAATTATCTGATTAGCAAAATAATTTTGCAAATGACTTATGACAAGGTAAGTTTCGCGGGTTTTTTTTCATTGAAAAGGCAGCGCTTTCAATGGTATTAAAATGTCTGCAATTTTATTAATAAACGTAAATTTTCATGTTAATTATTTTGGTAAAACTGTGTTTTCAAATTTTCCACAAGTTCCTTTGCATTTTAAAGCATCCACATCTGATTTACATAATAACTACGTTTACTAATAAATGACTTATAAAAATAAAGGAAGTTAATGATAGAAAAGTCATAAAGATTACTTTGATCATTTATTTCGAGTTCAAAGGGATTTATCGAATATTGGTAAGAATGTTGTATGTATAGGAAATTCCGAAATATCTTAATATTGAATTAAAGGCATCAGTAAGAGACCTCTCGAGAAAAAAAAAATATTAAATTCTTAAAGAAGATTTGTTATCAAAGACAATTTATATCAGGCATTACCCATTTTTATGCGTAAACATTCAGCACTAAAACAACCACGACAGTGTACAAGTTACTGTAAACGTATTGCAATTTGACGCCTGTTCTTTTTAGTGTCTTTGGTAGAAAAAATTCCGGTAATACGAGTACAGTGGTTTATGTCTTGTACGTATATACCCTAAGCAGAACATTGAGAAATGCTCTTGTTCAAATCTACCTTTAACTATTCAAAAATCATTTTCCGAAAAATATCTTAAACGCTATATATGTAATTTATATTCATAGTATTTTATACTGAACAATATTAATATTACATCGATTTTTCAGCATAAAGATCAAGAAAGGAACCTAAACAAATGTTTTATAAAAAAACACATAGGTATTAATTTTATTCATTATACATTAATTAAAAACCATTGCTTGTTTTTTAACCAGTGGGGGATCCAGATGGGGATACTGAGCCATTGCTAAAGTCACCAATTGTCATATCTGTAGAAGAAAATACAATATAGCAAACACATAGTTATAGAATACAAAAGACATAAACATTCTAGGCTTAAAATGCACGTTGACGGTAGCAGAGGTGCAAGGTTATGATAAGACATACAAAGGCCGCCAAACCAAAGAAGCAAATCTAAGAGGAATATTTTTTGTTCTGAAGTAATATAAATTCTTTTTTTTTTTCTTCAAAATATTAAGCTAAAAAGATTTCTTTTAAAACAAACAACATTCATTAGAGGCTTTGACAAACGCTTTCGAATCAAATAATTTTGTATGTGTATCCCATTTTTTTTTAATTTGTTCGTTTGTTTTAGTCGATTTATAATACCCAAGAGATTGAATGTTAAACCAGCAAGAGGTAGGGTCATAGCTAAAAAAATATGTGTATATCAGGTAAGCAAAATCGTTTGCTAAGCATAAATTGAGAATTAAGAAAATAGTCGTACAAAGGATGATTTTTTTTTTAATTTTAATTTATAATGCTGTACAAAATACAGATAATTTTGTTTAGCCTGCGGTGGGTACTGCAGTGCTGCCTGCGGGTGAACTTGCTGAATTGGTGGGTTGAACGACTGTGGGATTTGTTGGGGGAGACGTGGGACTTGTTGGGGGAGTCGTGGGACTTGTAGGGGGAGGCGTGGGACTTGTTGGGGGAGGCGTGGGACTTGTTGCAGCAGGAGGTTTGCGTGTGGTTTTTACTGAGCCATTGCTAAAGTCAGCAAGCGTCATATCTGTCAAAGCAATATAAAAATGCAAAAGGCGAGGGAGAACGTGAATATAATAAGCACACCAATAAATGACTGGAAAGCATATCAGAGAGAAAGGGGGAGGTTATAAAATATTATTCTGCCAATCAATTTCTTAACATCTACAATCAAATGCTTCAAAATCTTTTATTTCCTTTTTGCCATTTCATTTTGATGTTTAAATTGTAGTTGCTTTAAATCTTTTACATTTTAGAAGATGGGTTGGTGAATGTTATAGAATAAGGACGATAAGATTAAATTGTTTTGGAAATCATTTATAAAATCAATATTGTAATATTTCATTAATTCATCATTATGTTTTACGTGTTTTTCCTTTCTATTTAAATTGATTTAAAATCAAAAATAAAAACATCGTGTCTTTCGATTTGTACTCCTTGTAAAGCAAAATGGCACAAAATCAACAAGTACTCCATTCAGAGGTACCGGTATTTATATTTTCAAAAAATAGTCTTGGGTATGCTTCTCATTTTTTTTTCACTTAGTACACATACATCTCTTATTTTTGCCCTACACTTATATACATGTATTAACGAAAATAGAGAAAATTACATTAATATAACAACCAAAATAAAAGGAGGAATATATACGATGTGAATAGCTTTCTATGAATCCTAGCATAAGCACAAAGCAACTTACTTTTCCTGAGTTCAAAACAATCAGCTGCATTACACCTGTCTCCTTTACAGCATGAATCACAGATAGGTGTTCCTTGGTCGCCGTGAATAACTCTTCCAGGTCTTCCATGGGCCGTATGGTTTTTATTGTCATTTTCTAACATAGCATGACAAACCTACAAATTTAAGGTTCAAAAGATATGTAACTGTTTATTATTCAAGATTTTCTGTGAACAAGTGTAAGGCATTGTGAATTATATAACAGAATTATATATCTCAATAAGATAAAATATCATAATTAAACAATAATTAAATGTACGAGGGGTTATCAAAAAGTTCGTGGACTGAGGCGATAAAATTAGTACTACGTAGTTTGTGCTTTCAAAATTTATAAGGAACAAAAAAGAACAAAAAATGAAAAAAATGTTTAAAATTTTAGCTTGATAAGTTCATTATTTGCTAAATTATTATAAAATAAAACCGATATTATGTGTGCCGTCGCCCTTTAGTTTCATGACGTCCGAAAACACCATTGTTTTTCAATGTCCGCTTCTTCTACTTCATACAGTTATTTTGATGAGATTCTCTGAAGCTGAGTAAGGACTTAAACCTGTCTTGGTTATTTCACTTTACAATGTCATGAAAAGCGGCTGTCAATGCATATAATATTGAAAATGCATTTACACATTGGAAGAGATCCTCGCATGATTGTCCTACATATTTGCTTTTTTGAGTTTAATATCTACAACACATGATCAACGTCATTTTTTTGACGTGATTGATTTCACACCTGGACTACAAATCGAATTTAACTGTGCATCCCTTTTCTTTCTGAATCTCTTTTGGCATTAAAAAACAAGTACCAGTGAGTACCCTGGATGTATTTTATTTCCCCGAAGTCAGTTTAAACATTTCCTAGGTCTTTTTTTATGGGCAAAACTTTATAGAATGCTGGAAAAGGAAACCCCTCCTCCTTTTTGACGTCGTTTTCATAGCCTTATTTGTTTAGACACTCCATATTAGATTTACGATAAATTTTCAAAGAACTTCCAGAATGAGGTAAAAACTATATATTTTATGGAACAAAAGTGTCCCAACACATACCTGAATTAACAGGATTTTTGGATGTCAAATGTTCTTATTAAAAGAGTTTTTTAATTTTGTGGGATGGGGGTAATATTTTTGGGGGTTTTTTTTTCATCAAACAGTGTTCGGTGTCTTTACCTTTTTCATTAATAAGAGGGCTGTCCCAAAAAAAGTCGTAGACAAGGAAAACAGTTTAGTTTCTCTTTGCTAAATTAAATTTCTTTTCATGTCATAGCAAAAAAAAAAAAAAAAAAAAAAATTATGATCATGCATTCCAAGTTTCATGATGATATCACATTTAATAAGAAAATCATAAAGAAAGCATGTAAGTATACATCGATCGGCGCACGAAAACAAGCTTAATTTACGTCTCTTATAACGTCATGATCTCTTTTTTCTGCTTCACACGCGTCTGTTAACATCCAATATTTTTTTAAAAGTGAAAAACCTCTGTTGACTAAGTGACTTTAAAATTTGAATTCACTAGTGTCCGTTTTTTTTTTTTGGGGGGGGGGGGGGGGGGGGGGGGTATTTAGCAGATTTAAATTTCAGTCGTAATTTAGTCGAAAGATCACCTTAAATTGTAAACAGCAGAGAATACACATTGTTTGACGTCATTCGTGGACAGAACGTTCACCAACGTCTTCGTTTAACAAACGGTACTCAACTTTTTACACGTAGTAACTATTCTTTGTATAGAGGATAAACTATCATTGAATCTCAAAGCATTTAAAAGCAACTTCTCTTATTAGAATCTAGTGTGTAATGTCACTTCTGTACTCTTTTTTACCGTCTCTGATGTATATAAACCATATGCAAAACAATTTATTACATCCCCGTGCGCTGGGTACGCCTTCGACGACGTCGTTTTCATCCAACTCAATTCCGACAATACTTTGAAAATTATGACACTAATCGTCTGTTTTTAATGCAGTTTATATGAAAATTTGACACGTTATTAAAATTTTAATTCTGGTTTCACTGATTTAAATTTGAGCTCAACTTCTTACATAGTACCAAAGAAATAAAAGCAAATGTAATAGCTATATACATAAGTTATTCCCAATATTGCGCCGACAGACCATATCGGCCTTCATATAAATCGTCACAATATTATTAAAATGAAAGATATTATATTTAAGAATGAACTAATTTAAAGAACATTAAATATATTATGACTATGCAAAATTTTGATAACATTGGTGGCATATTAACAGAGTTATAAACAATGTCTACGACTTTTGGACAACCCTCGTACATTTGACATCTGAATATTCAATTCCTGATCATTTACATTAAAACTTGCAGTTTTTGTTTGAATGTTTTATATTTAAAAAAAGTAGGCTAGGGGCTCTACCAAACGAAATATATATTATATATACTTCTGGTTTTAACTTTAAAATTCCGAAACCAAACACTTACGCGTTCTTCGTAGCAACCAAAGACATATCGGATGGCTGTGCCAACGATACGGATTCCAGTGAAGCACACCTGTAAAAGTAAAAAAAAAATCTTTAAAAAAAACAATCGCAATAAATTAAACTGATACATTTTTAAAAAATACAATAAGTTAATGTGTTTGTGTGTAAGTGTTTTTTTTTTTTTTTTTTTGGGGGGGGGGGGGTAATTTTTGTGGTAAACAGAACTTTTTTCCTGCCTGGAAACATTGATTTTGCTTTGCTTTTCTATTGGTACAGCTAATGACTGTATAAAACCTAGCTGTCGTGGAGCCCAAATTTGAGAACAGGCTGAAGTCAATTTTTATTTTAAATGGTTTGTTATTTACAATACATAGGTAAACAAAACTTATGGCCTTTTTTGGTCCTGTAAATGTCTGAAACTGCTTAATTTTAGTAAACAATGCATTTAATATCATTTAGACCTTTGGTGATTGCTTGTTCATCAAAAATGATATAGTTTTCTGGCTAGTCAATGCATTATGACGTCAAGAAATGCGTCAATTTCCTCATATTTTGAAAAAGCCTACAAAAACAGAAAATTAAGATAAGCAACTAGTAAATGATAGAAATGTTTCTGAGGATTATAAGACGTTTTATTTTTTAGATCATAGGGTGCGCTCAAATTATTTTATTATAAATTGGTATATCTACAGGGCCGTTTTATGCATAAAGGGAACCGAGCTCTTTACAAGTTTGTATTATATTCCAGTTTAAACGTATGGTAAAAATTTTGTTTTGTTATGAAAATTATTTCAAAACTTATATCGATTTGAAATTTTGACCTAAGTCAGTTCTCATGCAGTTTATTGGTCTTGAAGAAAGAATACAAAGCGAAGAACTATTCACGAATGATATGGCGTACATGTTGTTTGTCAGTTACTGATTTATGGTTCCAAATTATTGTTATAGATGAAAAAGCTTTAAAAAAAACAAAAAGAAACATTGTCCTCTTACCTCGTTAGGAGGACAAGTAGCAGCTGAACTACAGGCAGCTACGTCACTGTGAACGCCTTCACAGACAACACATGAGGCCTGTACTTGTCCACCAGCTTAAATAAGGAAGGAAAAGGGTAGCTTTAATTAAACTAAGTAACACAAGTACAACATGTACAATGTCTTGGACACTGTTGATAAAAGAAAAGTATTCAAGTTTTAATTTTCATGTGAGGAATGGGGCTTTAACATTATAAATTTTGACCTGATTTGTTTTTTATTTATATTTACGCTAATCTTTATCAATTTTTTTTTCAGGGAAAATGTTTTGGTACTGAAAAAAAGGGCCAAATCAAGACTTTTGTGGTATCTAAAGATTTAAACTTATCAGTTAATTACAACAAGTGCATGACTGGGAAATTTATCTACATTCTGTTTTATATCAGGTACCTGTAAGAATGTATAATTTATTTAAAACTGGAATTAACAATTGATTGACGATGTACTTACCAAGACCACACAGTTTGGAGTTACATGGACCGCTTTTATCCGGGGCATCACTACAACAATCGGCACAATTAACAAGGTCACGCTTCTTCCTTCCGCCTCCATTTAAGGCGGCCATGATAGCACATACCTTCATAGAAAAAATACGTTGATGTTGTTTATTTGTATATCTCTTTTGTTTTGAAAAGATAGATTGTTTGTAGATTGTAAGAGAAATTTGGAATCTTTTTCATGGATATTTAGACTTTTTTCTCTGTATAACAGTTCCTTCCCCTTTTTAAATTAAAAAAAAGTAAATAAAAATGCATCATTGTCTGAATATCAAGAAACCTGTTTTGAACGACATCCGGCGTTGTATTTGATGCTAAGATCTTCTTGTGTTACTTTTTCCAGATAGCATTCCTAAAAAAAGGGATACTCCGATCAAATTGCTATACACAATGCAAAAAAGAAATTTGCATGTTTTAGATCAAACAGTATTATCTAAAATATGGAAGACTGATAGAAATTTCAACGTTTAAGTAACACTCCTCAGCAAATGAAAAGTTGTCTTCTTTATATTTTGTAAGGTAATTTAAAACATTTCAATAAATATTAATGTATATATGAGATGTACCCTTTCATTCACAAAATGATTCGTTAGATTTCCCAACAATATCAATTGCATTACGCATCAATGTTTTCCTCTATATATTTGAAGCCTCATAAAAGAGTCAGTATTTATCATAAAAATTCATATTTGGGACATGTTTTCAAGATATGCAAAATAACTGAAAATATTACATAAATCTCTCTAGTAAAAAAGAGATGTTTTTGTTTCTTTTTACGTTAGATTATTTTATTGAAATACGCAGAAAATTGCAATACCAAAATTCAATGCAATATTTACATAGAAAGCATTTTATTGTTTTTTTTTCTATGGCTGTTTTATATTCAGAGAATTCGTGTCCCCCGCTTAGGGAAAATGTTAATAAATTAAAAGTATACATGTATACTGAAGGAAATAAAATACATGTATGTCAATATGCATATAAAGATTTGATTGCTTATTCTTTATTATGTGTGTAGAAGATTTTTTTATATGGAATATTTATCACACTGTAATGTTGATTTTATAACATAAATTTTTCATTTACTGAATACTATCAACAAGGAAGAGAAACATTATAGTAAAGTCACATGTATATAATGTTTTCATGTCAAAATTTTATTTAGCCTTTATTATTATTTAAAGTAACAGCTAAAAATAGCGAATGTAATACTATAAATACTAATAAAACAAAGTGGGGCACTTTGAGAGGGGCGAGAGACTAGGTAGTTTTGGTATAAAATTTTCATAAGCTCAAAATCTTCTTGAAATTTCGCCGGAAATGATAGTGTTACACACAGACAGAATGACAGGAACACATGGCTTGTGTGACCGATATCGTGTGGCAAGTGTTTTAACAGGAATTTGCTTATTTATGACCTTGACCTTTGACCTTTTGACCTCAAAATCAATGGCACCATAATCTATGCTAAATTTCATTGCACCTCTGATGTTTTACAGACAGACAGAAAGACGGACGGACGGACAGACGGACGGACGGACAAACCCAAATTAATATCCCCCACTTTTCAAGCGGGGGACAATAAACAGGATTGAGTGAAAATACGTAAAATTCCGCATTTTCATTTATACGTTAGGTCAACCTTTACAACAAGGAAGAGAAACATTATAGTAGATGTTTAACATGTCTTATAATTATTATTTAAAGTAACAGAAAGCTTTAGTATACAAGTAAATTTTCAGTTATTTCCCGATCATGACAGGAACACATGGCTTGTGTGACCGGTGGGCAAGGGATGCTTACTCCTCCATGGCACCTAATCCCACCTCTGATGTTTTAGAGGTCCGTGTTTGCTCTGCTCAAGTTTTTTTTTTTATTGTTTTATGGTCTTTTGATCTTGAATAATGTTCGTTATCTCCATATGTTTAATTAGAAATGAAGAGATATTCAGCGGTTATAATTAAAGGGTCTTATTTTTATCTAATACATCTTAACATCATTTTACCTCATTGTCACCACAATTAGCGACGTTTGTGAAACATTCTTGGATATCAGCTACATCAGTACACCGCATACAGGTTGGTCCAGCCCGAAGTAAACCTGTTTAATGAGGAAATGGTTTTAAGAAGATGTTTTTTCTTAATAATTACTATTGAACAAAAGCAAAATGATATTTTTGTAAGTAACTTACCATATAGGGCGAATAAGATAGTTGTAACTACAAAATGAATTATTAAAGCATGAAAATATTTTTTACCTACTGGCAGTGCGTTTCTCTTATAAATATATTAACATAAGCAAAAAAATCATTTATAATTAAATGAATATACTTACAAAATGTTGTTCTCATGCCTTAAAAAATTAAGAAAAATCGTCTCAAAAAAATAAACTGCTTATTTTAAAATTTGGGATATTTGGAATATATTTAGCTTACTTATATCACCAAATATTATAATATAAATAGACATACGCAGACGAAAAAAATGAGAATGTAGATGTAAATATTAATTTCTTTTCAATCTAAGAAAAAAATACTAACAAATATTGTTATCCTAAATTATAAGAGGGATAATATAAAAACCCTTAATAATCTTACAATGTAGTTATAAATACATATTGGTTTAAATTGCTACTTATATGAAATAAGCACTTCTGAATGGAAGCTGTTTCTAGCAATATTGGCCTCGATTATTTTGAGATAATTTAATTGATATTGTTATCCTAAATTATAATAGGGATAATATAAAAACCCTTAATAATCTTACAATGTAGTTATAAATACATATTGGCTTAAATTGCTACTTATACGAAATAAGCACTTCTGAATGGAAGCTGTTTCTAGCAATATTGGCCTCGATTATTTTGAGATAATTTAATTGATATTTCTGAAAGCTACTCACTTGCTGTGCGATCCCTCCACTAATAATCTGAAATCAACGTTTAGCTTAGTGGCTCTTTTATCTTTGACGACCAAGTTACGAAAAAGCTGACCTTCACGTGACAGCAGACCCAAAAGGTTATCTGTATGACACATGAGAGAACCCATTCATCGTAATTCCCTTTGTCTCTTAGTAAAATTTCAACGATTATCAGCATTATCAAATGAATTACATGATACTTTTATTAAAAGGAGAGTAAATGCGGGTCAAGGTCAACTCAGAGCAAATTATGATTATTAAAGGTGATTTGGGTGCTTTGTGTCTCAGAATTTGTTTTGGAATAATAATGGAATTTATATTTCCGATTATATGTATACGTGAAACATATTTGTGGATTCTTATTTGCAACCTGACGAATTCGAGCCGCAAAATTTGAATAGGATACCTTATTAAAAATATTAATAGGAAAACATTTGCGTGTGAGAAAAGGGTGACTGCTCTTTAAGGACATGCTAAATTTGCGTAAAAAAACTGTAAAAACTGATTTTTTTTTAAATTGAAGGAATTATCAACATCTAATCTACAATCTAATCCAGAACTGTACTTAATTATGTACAATAAATAAAAATAAGTTTTACGAAGTACGGATCTGTTTTCTAAGGCGTATGCGGGTCATCACAATTTCTTCAGTCTCCCTACGATAATGAAGACGCCCATATTTTTACTGATTTTATACATAGTCAGCGCATGTTTTTCCATGGGTCTACTTTTAACAGTCATTGTACTCGTATATATGCATTAAAAATGCTGTGTTAAAAGAAGATTATTAGACAAAGATGCGCTCATGATTTAAAAGAGAAAAACTTATCTCTCTCTCTCTCTATTGTATCCAATGACTATGATACATTGACTATTATAATTTGCCGCGTGATAACTTACCTCGGGTAACTTTGAGAATACTAAATTTAGTCATGTGACGTGTAAGGTAGCGTGTTTTGTGCTCGAACATTTTAAATTGTCAGGCATCGATTTAAAACATGTTTTACCTACATGGACGGGCTCATAGTGTTAATTACTTTTTAAACGTTTTTGAAATAATAGACTTGTGCAATGCAGAATAAATGGAGATTGAAATGGCTATCTCGTATATTTAATACATGGCATTGTTATTTATTTAGTCTAATTTTAGTCCCATCCTTACGATGTTAGATCCGCCTTGCTAACACAAATAATGTTCGGTCAATGGTAGATAAGTGTAAATTCTCTGCATTTTGAAAGTAAGGACAAAAAAATTCATTACAGTCTAAATCCATTTTTAACATATAAATTTGGTGCTAAATTGACCGAGATCTGTAGTAAATACGAGGGGTGATCAGAAAGTTCGCGAACTATCTCTATATCTACAAAGCCACAATTCAGATTAGAAAAAAATTTGGTACACACAAAGTCATACACAAGTTCTATAAATAGCATACGCTGAATAAAGTTTTGCTCCTTGTTTGTGACGTCACAATGTGAAAATATCGTCACTATACAGGTCACTTGTGACGAAAAATGGTTGTCTCAGTCGAACTCGTTCAACAAACGACTGTTAAATTTATGGTATATCTGAGAAATCCCTTCGAAGAAGCGTATAATAATTTGTACACAGTTTATTAAGACAAATGACGTCCTATAAAATTCAATCAATGATTGGATTGAAAGTTTTAGTGAATGAAGGCAGATGGTTAAAAATGATACTTGTTTTGTTGCCCAGTGAAAGCAAGTTTGAAAAGAGATGTACGCAGCACAGTTAAGGTTACAGTAAGGAGGCGGGGCCTAATTTGTACGGGAAATGTTTACTATGACGTCACGCATAATATAAGGTCTTCAAAATACCACAAAATGAAATTATTTGCTATTTCAAACAGCTGGATAGCTGTATACTACATACAAACTTACTATTACGTGCAGTTGTGTCGTTTGTTAAATCCCACACAACAGTATATAAACGATGCATCGATCGCAATGCACTTGTCAATGTGACGTCATCTCGCAAAAACGACGCAGTTTTTACACAGTCAGAGGCTGATCAAGTCAAATTTTGTACAATGAAAAATGCCTTTTTTTCTCAAATAAAATATTATTTGCAGTAAAATAAAAAGCCATTAACTTGGATGCGATGTCTATTTCAGTATTTTATTCATAAACTGTACGTGCATTCATCAGACAAGCGATACTGTCGTGTGTTTGTATGCAGATTCATTGAAAAAGTAATGGAAGGGCCCTAATAAATCGATTTATTGCAAGGGCATACCCTCAATGTATCCTGTCAAAATTTTACACATAAACTCAAGAAGCATTAAGATATTTGAAAAGTGCTGCGAACCTCTTGAAATCTTGCAAATAAATTAATTATAGCTATATTTAATGTAGTTGACCAGCAAAATATTCAACCTGCCGTCCAACAAATTAAATTTTACCAATTAAAAAAGGGAACCTATATAGGTTTGCAGCACTTTTCACAAACTACATATAGTGTTGAAAAGGATTATAAGATTTTAAGCTTGGTTATCCCCTTGCAATATTGAAATTTATAGATGACCTCTAAACTGCAAGTATAATTGCCAAAGTCAGGTAACGTCGACATCACATGACAAGTCTAAATAAAAAATCTAAATGTCTCCAACATGTAGATTCAAACCACATTACATTTTTTTTTATATCAGTCAATTCCTAAAAAGATTCGCCCATCCTAATAAAGTATGTATTTTTTATCTTAAAAAATCTCCGATATTTCCATTAGTAACCTTAACTGTGCTGCGTATTTTTAATTAAGCAATTTGCTACCAAAGACCTCCAATTTACACTTTGAAAAATAGTTGAATATTTCAACAATAATATAATTATCAAATACCTAAGATATCATTTACTTTAGATTTTAAACATATTAGATATGATAAAAAGGAGGCACCCACTCTCCATCCACCTTGAATAAACGTCTCTCCCGACACAGAAGATTTGGGTTTTGATGGTCGCCATGCTTATTTTTGAAAAGGATATTCCTATCCACCCATTCTTTGCTGAGATTTGACCATTTTTGACAAATTAACCGTTCTTGTTATAAAAATTAACTTACTTGGAAAGAAATATAAAACTCAGAAAAATATTTCATCTTTTGTGACAGAACGCTACGGAGGGGGTCACGTGACCGCCCATATCACGTGAATTGCGCATGAGCAGAACGGTGACAGATGTGCATTAAAATTGGAGAGGACTAATTTAAAATATAATCAACACTGAAACCAAATATTGTTTCTTTTATGGAAGTTATTCAATTAGTTCGCGAACTTTTTGATCACCCCTCGTATGCAAATGTGAAATTAGATTAATATTTAAAAGCAACAGATGCGACCGAAAAAGATTCATACCACAGCGTTAAGTGCAGTCATCCTTTATATATTTCTTCCTGAAACAATATTATCACAGAAAATTCAATTTATGCCGCTATGAGAAATCTGTTAAATCTGACACCGTCGGATAATTACGGATTTTTTCAAAATCTATGTTTTTGTTGCGCCAATTTTGTTAGACTGTTAGTGTGACGGGGAAAAAAGGCTTATATTTTTCATAGAAGGCATAAATGGGCTTTCCATTGTACATTTATTTCTAATATCAAGTGAGAAATATGCAAGTGTTTCTTACGTAGTTACGTTCAAATGCACAACAATACAATATGCATTTAATAAACTAAACACTTACCCCAAAAATAGCACTCGATCGTTTTCGAAAACAATCAAAAATTTAAATTTTAGGCAAATTGTTCGAAAAAAAAACACCATTTGTACTGTTCATTGAAATCGGAAGAAGATTCATTTATGTTTTTATTGAAAATGACAACTACTTAAGGTAATTCCACCCTTCTATGATGTCATAGATTTTTGCAAAAACTGTCATTAGTTTAAATTCATACCTAATAGAACAATATCTTTTGGAAGAATGCTTTACAATAGGTGTAATGATAAATATTGTTAAGTGAAAGAATTTAAAAAATGCACATTTTCTTTATTTAATCAATTATTCAATCTTTAAAAAATGTTGATAAGGGCAATAACTTCTATTAAGGTCTCTTCATTCAGGCATTTGCTTTATTGTACTTCTAATGTAAAATACCGGTAGTTTCCCTGATATTCACAATTCAAAAGTATCTTTTACTTAGGAAGTATTTAGGAACATTCAGCATCAGAATTATGCATTTTAACCAGTTTTTACATATTTTTATAATGCTTTTTACAAAAAATGTTCGATTTTTGATGTTGACATACACTTCTCTTTATTTATGTTTCACATCTTAAATAATTTGGTGACCTATATATTTTTTGCAATAATTGGAAATATAAAGTATATTAAATGAAAATAAATGCAGTTTTTGTACTTTGAACCATTAAAATTGTGAGGGTGGAAACATCGTAATTACATGTATTGCATCGAGGAACTGATGTCATCGAAATATGCGTACTGGTTTGACATTTAAGACTATATTTCGTGAAAAAGATCAAAGTTCATATAATAGGTAAATTAGTGCTTATCTTAATTAAAAAAGATTCGTAAAGAAAAAAATAAAATGTATATATAAAATGTGGCGATTTCTGACCGTCTATGTATTTTACGCAAGTCAGACAGTAGCAGAAGGATACTCAACTAGGAGCACAGGTCACCCGAAAATGGGTCGTCATTTTGCTTAGTAATAAAATATTTTTGGTATAAGAGGCACAAAATTAAATCAACCAATATCAATACGGTAACATCTGGTAACCTTATATTTTGATTGAATTTTATCTAATAAATAGTTTTCCTTGTCTTACTCCAAAACAATCACATTAAAAACGTTCAGACAGATCTACTTTCTTATTACATGTATATCCGCAGAATTGTGGAGGCAATAATTTTAACATTTAAACACGACAACAAGTTGATGTCAAAAGACTCGGAGTCATACATGTCCCCCTCCTGTTCACAAACGTTTTACTGTTTAACTTCATCAAACAATACATAAATTATTATCAGCAGTTTGAGCAGAGAGCTACACACCTGTAGCTACATTATCATCAGTCATGGCTTTAAGATACAAGTCTCTGCTTAACTCAAAGACAACTGAAAAAATTAAAGCCAAAATATATCAAAATAAGCTTCTGAGTACTTTATCATGTGTAGGAAAAACTACTGTAAACCAACTTTTATTCGCGTGCGAGAAATTTTTGCGAAGTTCGCGAAATCCTCGTCATCGCGATTTTTTCTCGCCACGAAGCGCGATTATTATAATATCTGTGTCTATCAAAAACAGATTCAAAAAAAGGTTTGACAGCGGAAATCAATCGTTGTGAACTACTTTACTTGCGGTAAATCGCGAAATAAAGTCATCGAGAATCGTCTCTATATATATAGTAGATCAACAGGGAGGTCTTATATTGTACATCCATAGGTAGATCAGAGATAACTCTTTATTGAAAATCATTAGGGAGACCAGAGGTCTCCTCATATTGTAAATCATTAGGGAGACCAGGGGCCCGTTTAACAAGAAAACCTACGACTTGGACCAAAAACTTCATTCGAATGTAAAATCTTGCAAAATTAATGTTTGTTTAAAATTGCTAGCATTAAAGTATCTTTTTACATATCCTTTTAAAAACCTTAAAATCCATTTTTCTACAAAAGATAATTAAAAAGGTTATTTGGAAATGAAATTTTCGTATTATGTGTTAGTTTTTTTTTTGTTTTGTTTTGTTTTGTTTTGTTTTTGTTTGTTTGTTTGTTTTTTTGTTTTTTTTTGTAAAACGGTCACCAGAGGTCTTTTCATATAGTAAATCAACGGGAATGCTAAAGTTTCCTTTCACTGTACATCAATAGGGAGACAAGATGTCACTTTATTTAGTACATCAATAGGGAGAACAAAGGTCTTCTCATATTGGAAATTCAAAAGGGAGACCAGAGGTCTCCTCATATACTAAAATCAAAAGGGAGACCAGAGCTCTCCTCATATTGTAAAGGAGACAGGAGTCAATGGGAGAATAGAGGTCGCCTTATATTTGAAGTCAATAATAAGACCAGAGGTCACCTTATATTGTGAGTCAAAATGGAGACCAGGAGGTCACCTTATATTTCATAATCATTAGGGAGACAAGATGTCACCTTATTTTTGTGCATCATTAAGGAGACTAAAGGTTGCACTATATTGATAAACCAATAGGGAGACCATATATTTTAAAAAGGGAGACCCGGGGTCACCTTATATTGTAAGGCAGTAGGGAGACCAGAGGTCACCTTATGTTGTACATCAGTAGGGGGACCAGAAGACACCTTATACTGTAAAATCAAAAGTGAGATCAGAGGTCTCCTCATATAGTAAAAACTTAAGGAGACCAGAGGTTACTTTCTATTAGTCAATAGGGAGACTTGGGTAATCTTATACTGTAAAATAAATAGGGAAAGAAATGTTATCTCGTTTAAAGTCATCATTTCGTAAGTTCTATGGTCGATACAATGACCTTGTCAGCAAATACAATTCATCATTGAGTCAAATGCTGACTGACGTTTTTCATACTAATTGTTATCCATTATTGATACACTGAACTGACGACGGATTCACTCACTCCTCCATGGCATCTGATCCCACCTTTGATGTTTCGGAGGTCCTTGTTTGCTCTGCTCCTATTTTGTATTGTTTTATGGACTTTGATATTGAATAATGTTCGTTACCTCCATATCCTTCTTAAATTGTAAAACCAATAGGGAGACCAGAGTTCTCTTCATATTGTAAAGCAATAGGGAGACCATAAGTCACCTTATATTGTTAGTCAATAGGGAGACTTGGATCACCTTATATTGTAAAATAAATAAGGAGAGAAGGGGTCTCGTTACATTGTAAAATCAATATATAGACCAATAGGGATGTAAATCAATGTGGAGACTAGTGGTCACTCCATTAAGTCAATAATAAGACCAAAGATCATCTTTAATTGCAAGTCAAAATGGAGACTCGGGGTCACCTTATATTGCAAAATCAATAGGGAGACCAGAGGTCACCTTATATTGTACATCAATGGGGAGCCATTGTCGGTATTTATCTCATTTTTTAAGTCAGACAGTTTAACGAAATAGTGTTGAAGAAATGTGTTTAAATTATAGAAATATTTATAATAGTTCTGTATATAAATTATACAGGTTTCTAAAATGTTAAAAGTATAGAACAAGCTGAAAAACAACAGTTTAATTTTATAATAATGCCTTTAATTCACGTCATGTTATAAAAAGCACAATTTTAGAATCGCCTGATTAAAATGGAAATGCATGAAGAACGCCTTATGGTGCAGTCAATCATTAACATAACATAGACACAATCCACTGAAATTTTGAATGCTCCATTGACGTCATCCAAAAGTTGTTGATGTTGTATTGTCTACGTAATCACTATATTTCATTACTAAAAGTAAGAAAACAATCAGATTAACACTCATATTAAAGAAGTTACGAGTATATATAAATATTGAATACTGTACAACTCAATTAAAACTTCTACGCGAACACAAAAATTTGTTGCAATTTACAGGTCCTCACGACATATCCAACGTTTTGGGGATATCAATTTTATACAGATAACAAAGTTAGTATTTTTTACGCTGTTGATATATTTCAATTGAAAAATAAAGTTTACCGTTCTTTAGAGCAAAACACTCCGCCTCATTACAATTAATTCCAATACAACAGGCATCGCAAATACTTAAACCAATATCCCCATGTATTTCTCTTGTTTCTCTAACATTGTCCGAAGCTAATGACCTACAAATCTTAAAAAAAAACAACAAACTATAAATTATTCCTCGAAAAAAAATTACTCCAGTAACATGCAGTTCATATTAGTGATTTCAAGCTTGAAATGTTGTATTATCGATATGACATATTACCAAAGTACATCAAAGTACTGTAAACGTATTACATTTGGCTGTGTATTCTTTTTAGCGTTTTCGGCGGAAAGCAATATCCGCTAATTCAATTACAACGCTAAATGTCTCGCACACATATCTATAAAGAAGACTATTAAGATATGCGCTAAATCAAATCCACACTAACTTGTTCAAAATCCAATTTCCGCCAAATATCGTTCGCGCTAAATATAATACATTTACAGTATATAAACCAAGGATAATTTTTTGCCCTGTCCGTCTTTCTGTTTGTTTGTCTGTTTATAATTGACATGTATATCTTATGACAAGACCTTTCTAAAGGTATAATCAAATGTAACTAATTTGTCTTGGAATTTGACCCACTTTTACAACAATTTGCTTTTGAACAGTTGATGCTAGGGCTTTCATACTTCACATGTGTATTCATTGTGACAAGACATTTCAATGGATATCTTCTGTCCTTGACCTTAAGGTATGACCCATTTATTAAAACCTTCAACCTTAACGAAACTAAAACTTTTAAACAGTTATCATTAGTGCTATATCGACGACGCATTGTCGATTAACAATGATTCTTTCCATTCTTATGCTGAATCGATATATCCCAGTAAACTTCAAATAAAAGACACCACAGAATCTGTTACATCTGTTTCAAATTTGGATATTTTACTTTAACGACGTTATTGCTGAACTAACAACCACGCTCTATGGTAAGAGTGATGACTTCAACTTTTCAATCGTCAGCTTTCCTTATTTATGCAGCAATATACCTTCATCACCTGCATACGGATATTATATCTCTTAGTTGATTCGATACGCAAGAGAATGCTCTACGCATCTACAATTTATAAAACACAGTATTTTATTGACAAACATGTTGCTGAAACAAGAATATCAACAGTCTTGTTTAAAGTCATCATTTCGTAAGTTCAATGGTCTATACAATGACCTTTTCATCAAATACAATTTATCACTGAGTCAAATGCTGACTGATGTTTATCATACCTAATCCCACCTCTGACATTTTGGAGGTCGGCGTTTGCTCTGCTCCGATTTTTTTTTAAAGACCGGTTTACACTATACATCTTGACACATGCAGCTTGGATGCATGTGTCAAGATTCACAGTGTAATAGCCCCTTGTGTAAATTAAATGGGTGTTGCATCTTGAACGATCGAATAGAACTTGTTTTATTCCGTGCTTCAAGATGCATGGAACTGACCAATGAAAAGAAAGGTCAGAGTTGAGATTGAATCATAAGCCTTATTTTCCTCCATATAGTTGCAAAAATAGCTTCCCAAGATACACAAAAACAGAAAATACTGATTAAAACTACAAATAGAAAAACTAATTTGATTATTATAATATACAGGAGTCTTTGTTTTGGAATATATATAAATTATATCTTCCAAGAATTAACATTAAAAGGAAATTAAGAATGATTTGTTCAGCTAAAATAAATCTGGAAGTGAAATTTGAAGGTATTGTATTTTTTTAAGTAGATGAATTTCATCTTTATAAAATACTCTAAAAATGCATGTGTCAAGACACAAGGTGTAAATAAGAAGAGGCATGAAGCAAAATAGAAGCATGAGTTTAGATGCATGTGTCAAGATGCATAGTGTAAACCGGCCTTAAGGTTAGACGAAACATTCCTCAAATATATGTCCTGTTTCTCTTGGTACTATATAAAAATTATCTATATTTGTCATTCTCTTCTGATTTCTACATTGTTTTCAAAATGTTTTTAGATATAAGTACACCCAAAATTCTGATATAGGCCATTCAAGAGATTACCCATAAGGGTTATATAAGAAATATGACCCTGTGGTATCTTGTCCAAATGCCTGGTGAGGTACCCGAAATTTTTGTGAGGAAACTTGTTTAAGTACCTTTACTTCAATGACAAATTCTTAGGAAAAATTATATATTTTTGATGAATGTGTCATTTGACCATAATGGACTTCTGAGCTTGAATACTGGTCGTTATCTCAAAACATTTCATAATTCATTTAAATACCAGTAAATCTAAAGTTTATATTTGGCAGGGTTTTCCTCTTACTTACTCGTTTCTTGGCACATCCAAAAACATATTTTGGGACACTGCCAACAATACGAATACCTGTGTAGCAGGCCTTCAAAAATGAAATGAAAGAAAATTAAAACTTTTAAAAATTATAAAGATAAATATTCTCCAAAAGAATTACTAAATTATCAGAAGAAATAGAAAATTAATGTTTATGTACAATTTAAATAGTGTTTTGAATTTAAAATCATGACGATATCTACCCTATTACACATTGTATATTATATATATCATATTTGCACTGCAAAAAAAATACAGATATGTACATTCGCATCATATGTCAAATAGAGAACTTATAAGTAAGTCCCCTGTTGCACATTTATCTTGCTGATGCGTTTAATATCAAAAGAATGAGTAATAAAATCAAACAAAATATTAACTGAATGAAAACATAAACCAACAACGCAATTCCTGTGCACAAAAATACAATTCCTTATATTTACCTCTCCTGGAGGACATACGTCTTCATGTGAGCAGCTTTCGATGTGATCATGAACACCGGGACACATTTTACAGGTCACTAACTCTGGACCAGGTGCTGTGAAGAGGAAATTTTTTAAAATTATTATTTTCTTGAAATTTGATAAAATAAGTTATTTCGAAGCCAATTCATTTTAAGATTTCAATGTAAAATCAAAATGGTTTGTTTTACCTACGCAAAAAAAGATAAAATGCACATTCATTTTTTTAATTTTTCAAATAGAAAATTAATGTATATTGCTAGTACAATTCTCAGTTAACCTTGGACTTTCAGTAAGCCATGGTATTTTCGACGCTTTATAATTAGCGTCGGAAATTTACATAGCCTTTCATTCACTGTTGAAATATACATTCCGGCGAATGTCAACGAGTGTATCAATGATCCAATGATAAAATTTTGTACGAGGTGGGGCTTGTCAACGACAATTTAAAGTTGCTGATATTATTAATTTATTAACCACTGAGAATATATTCGCCATTTGAGAGACCTTAATTACGTAGTGTCGAGAAAGTCACACTCTATTGAAAGTCCAAGGTTAACTGAGAATCGTACAAGATTATAAGAAAATGGCGTCAATCGTCATACCTTGGCCACAGAGATGGGAATTACAAGGACCACCATGTACAAGAGATCCATTACAACATTGAAAACAATTGGTGACTTCTTTCTTTGTCCTCAGTAGATCTACATTTCGCTTACCTACAGGGTTGTCTGAATGGAATGAATTCAGAATGGAACATGTCTTCAAAATAAAGTTAATTGTATTAGAAAGCATATTTACAACGTTTAACTTTTTTTTTCTTATTCATGATGAATTAGACTTTTGGTAATTGATAGGTCCAATATCATTATTAATTATTATGGTCTATTATTATTCATTATACGAGGGTTGATCCAAAAGTTTGTGGAATTCCTTTCTAAAATATAATCGTGATTTGACGTAAGCCAACAACATATTTATAATATAGATTCATAATGTAACAATGTTGCAAAATTTCACCACTTTCCAATCACCAATAAGGTCACACGAGCTTTCTGAAAATGGATTGTTGTGAAACCCGGAAAAACTTTGACGTTACGTCAAGTTTGATATGTCACGCCACGTTATAGAAGCACCTCACCCTAATGTCAAATTCGAATACGTAATTCTACAAAATACTGCCCTTTTCTCCATTTTTTTTCTCAAGAAAATCCTGAGTATCCTCTCGCACCAACTCACCTTCATTTTTCACTCATATTTCAAAATACACCCTATCTTTTCACATGATGTTCCAATTTCAGTAGCAATGTCAAAAGCAGTACCTTAGCCGACAACGTCCATTAACGCTTACAATTTATTTAGGGGGATAAACACTTAAAACAAAGCCTCCAAAAGGCGGCCACACCTTTAATCAATGTCCTAGGACGTTCTATTTTTCTTAATTTTTTTTATGCTGCTGGAAAACCAGTAACTAAATGCATTTTTTTCCCACAGCTTATGTCAATAATATACGTGTTTAAGATAAGGTGATCCCGGTATTTTCACAAAACTTATGACTTGCCTAAAATTTGACGTTGTCTATCAACTTAAAGATGACAATAAGTCATCAATTAATAAATTAAATATCCAATAAAATCAGTAAAACTCTCACACAAATGTTTATAAAAGATCAAGCAATTGTTATAATGACATAATTTTCGTTTTATATACCACGTAGGGCTGTTTTATTCTCATTTCACGTATTAAGAATTGAAATGAAAATAAACGCGTTAATGTCTCCCCTGCATTTCCAAATAACCGTTTCTATGGCAATTGCCATACAGTTGCTATCATAAATATTTAAAAATTTTTTTTAAGTTAAAATGTTCAAAAAGTGTCTATATTCTCATTTGTAATTTTCAAGCAATTTCACTTAAAAATAAATAAAATATAAAGAAATTCCACGAACTTTTGGATCAACCCTCGTAAAATTATGATTCACACTTGAAGAACAAGGAGGAAAAAATTATATCATCTACCCGGTATTATTTTAAGGTGGGGGAGGGGCTATGGTCAACAAATTATCAAATAAATCTACCTTAAAATGATGTTCCACGTCATAAATCATTTTTCTTGTTCATGAATGGAATCGACATTCTTTTACGCTGATTGAAAAAGAAAAAAATACCGATTTTGCTAAACATCCTGCCTCAAATCTGATCTCTGCATTATCTGTCGTATATTTCCTCAAAAAGCAATCCTAAATTAAAAAAAAAAGAACAATATGTAAATTTTAAAATGTTATCTTTCTGATGATCTCTACAAATTTCAGTGTAAAAGTAACAAATTTACTGCTCAATTAAATTAAGAGAACCAATATGTGCTTGGGAAAAGAAAGCACTTAAAGACAGCGCAATTAACAATTCTTCTCGTTTTGTTTATAAATTTATTAATAATAAATTACTTTATGAATATTATATAAGCGTACATATAATTATATTGATAAAGATTTAAAAGAATTTTAGAAAAGAAACAAGTACTGAGTATTACATTCAGAATAAACTTGAGAGAACTTTATGGCATTAGTTTAAGAAACTCAAAATATCGAATATTATATCATAAAGACTGGATATTTTTTTAAAGGAAGACCTAGTTTTCTTTAACAATGGTTTTTAATTTTTGCAACTTACATCTCTATCTCCACATGGAACTGTATATTGCTGTCTGCATTCTTCTATTGTAGTTGCATCCTGGCACTTCATGCACAGCGGACCATAACCAGTAACAACATCTGTTAAAGTACTATGGTGTCATTATCATGGTTTAGTTGTGGAAAAGATGTACATAAAAATATGTGTTTAAGAAACAATGGTACCCCCATGTGGCAGCTCAAGGCAAGGGTAAAAGTTTTTTTTTTTCAAATAAATGTCAAAATTTAAGGCCAATTGTGCAAAATTTTAATTTATTATATTTCTCTCTTACGCATTGTTTTTATAACGATAAAAAAAGAGATACCTGGTATTAACAGATACAACAGAAAATATGTCTGTGTTGGATAAGGGATAGGTTTTCTTGCCTCATTAAGAAATAAAACACGTACTCCAGAGGTAAATATGTGAACATATTAAAAAAATTAAATTCAGTTTTGAAAATAACAAAGTTTTGAGATATGTAGTTAATTTGAATAAAAGTATAATAAAGGTTTTTAATATATAACGTCACCAAAGAATTTTGTCTTTTTTGTTTATTTACTTTTTTTTTAAAGTTATGAACAGAAAAATGCATAATTATGCTCTAAAAAATAAACAAGAAATAAAAATGATTTGGGTGTTGTGTTTCTTTTTAGTGGATTTATTTATTACCGTAACATAAAGCACACTTACCACTTGTCGTGAACAACAGAACTGCTTGAAGATGTACTTAAAAACAAATGATATTATATATTTCTTCCTGTTAAGGGAATTGAAACAAATAACACAACATTCACATTTTATTGTTATTTTATATGTTCTACTACAAAGATTTAAATGAAATTATTATTACTTACTAATGATATTCTTCAGCATTCTACAATTATAAACATAAACTGTTCGTTTATAAAAGCAAAAAATAAAAGATAAGAATAATAAGTTCATGTACATAAAAGTCTTGGAGAAGAAATGTAAATCGATAGCTTGTAATCTGGTTGACCTTATGACCTCTGGCAATGTTTCAGAGGATGTTGTCAAGTTATTATGATAGCAAGCATTTGTAAGTGTAATTTATATATGTGCATATTGGTATTTGGTACTAAAATGAACGTTAATAAAAAAAAACTTTCAAAAGACAAATTTCTTGAGATTGTGCCTTTTGCGTTGGGGAAAACAATTGCGCTATTTTCTACGTTTTCTTTCTTTTAAAGGGAATCTTATCATTTGTATAAGAATATGGATAGGCCATTTAAAGAATAGGATTATTGTTTCCTAAGGATAAGAAAAAAATTTCCTTTTATACCTTTACGAGTGTGTTTTTTCTTTCTTTTTTTTTTCTTTTATTCGGTATAAATGACTTATTCAAGTACATACCATTTGCAAGACGGTGTAAAATTTTCTTTCATTAGAAATCACAATAGAAAAATTATACCAATACCTTACGTCGATGCGTGTTATGTGGAAATGGTTCATTTCGTACAAAACATGGCTTATCTAACTTGCAAAGTTCAATAAAGATCATATAAAGAGAGGTTTAAAAGAGAGCAGTAGTTTAATGTAGTGTAAACAATGCACTACAAATCGGTACTTGACAAACTGTTAATGCCACAGAGTGAACTTTATATCCTTCAAGTAATAATAAACTATTTGTTTATATTATATTATATAATATTGTCGATTTTAAGGAATTGGCATTTTATTTAAACCTTAATTTGGATTTATTGCGTTTTTTATGTTTAAAGATGGAATTTGGATCGACGAAACCAAATCATTTCCTAATCACTTCAATATTTTTATGATAACAATTTTACCTCATTAAGAATAGAACTATATTCATATACATAGCGGGTTCATGTAAATGTTTAACAAAGCCTCTTTATTTACTCCTCACTTAGATATTAATAGTAGTGAAGGAGAAACTTCAAGAGAAATCACAAGATTTTACCAAAATCAAAAGCTTAAAACCTTACGATTTTACAATTTTATACACAACCAATCTCCACGAAAAAATTAAGTGCAGTCTTTTCGATATCATTCATAGCTGCTTTTTCAATAGAAATGGAACTCTAAATTTACATACCTTGTCATTGGTCATTTGCAAAATTATTTTGTGTACGTACAAGTATTTGAAAATCTAAAAGAGATTGAGTTACTGGTTGACAAAATCAAAAGTTTTTAGAGACCAGGTCTTGCAACAATCTATTGGAATTCCTATGGGTATCAAATACGCCCCATTGTAAGCAGACCTATTTTCGTATTAATATGAAGCAGAATTTGTGCAAAATCTTATGCGTGAAAAGAAGAAAACACTTTGTGGCCTTATCGACATTTAGATAGCTGTTTTTTCAATTAACAATGATAATTTCCATTCTTATGTCGATATTTACATTGTATACCTGGTGAGGAGATAAAAGATTGCAATATCTGTTTATATTTGTGTTTTACTTGAAAAAGACATTAATGGTAATCTAATAACCAAGCTCTATGATGAACGAGATGACTTTAACTTTTCCATCGTCCCTTACTTATGCAGCAATTCAACTTCATCCACCTGCATAAGGAGTTTATTTATCTCTGTTGATTCGATACCCAAGCGCATGTTCTACGTATGAACAATTTCTTATACGAGGTAAATTACTGAAAAACTGATGAAACAAGAATATAAACAATCTCGTTTAAAATCATTTCGCAAGTTCTATGGTCGATACAATGACCTTGTCAGCAAATACAATTTATCATTGTGTGCTGACGAACGTTTTTATACTATAATTTTTAGTCCATTATTTATACGAGGGGTTATTAAAAAGTTCGTGGACTGAGGCTATAAAATTAATACTATGTAGTCTGTGCTTTCAAAATTTATAATGAACATAAAACAACAAAAAATTAAGAAATGTTGAAAATTTTAGCTTGATACGTTCATTATTTGCCAAATTATTATAAAATAAAAACAACATTTTATATCACCGACGACGTTTAGTTTTTTTAACAATGTCATTGTTTTTCAATTCCCTTCTTCTTATGTCGATTTATGATACATTGTATATCCTGAGTAACGACTTAAACCCGTCTTGTTTATATGAAGACAATGTCATGCACATAAGTCTGAAAATGACATCATTCATTTCATATTTGGATGTTTGATTGTGCCAAAAAGACATTTTTAATGGTTCAATATCTACAAACATGATCAAGTCATTTTTCGTTATTGATGAACGAGATGACTTTAACTTTTCCATTTTCTCTCTGAATCTTGGAATTGCAGCAACTCAACTTATCCAACAGTTTAAACATTTCCTAGGTCATAACAGTTTTTTAGGGGCAAAACTTCATAGAATGTTGGAAAAGGAAATCCCTTCCCCTTTTGACGTCATTTTCAAGAGCATGTTCTACAGTCCATGTAAAATTTCTTAAACGAGGTAAATTAGGATGAAAAACAATTGATATAATGGAAAAAAAAACATGTACCTGTTTAAAATTTTTCGTCAAATGTTCATATGAGTCGAGGTGACAATGACCTTGTCAGCTAATTTATTAAAAAATACAATTTATCATTGTGTGCTGATGGACGTTTTTATACTATAATTGTTAGTCCATTATTTTATACGCCGAATTGACGACGGATTTTTCCGTTATTTCCCGATCATGACAAGGAGCACACGGCCGGTTCAAATATTCAAGCGGCGGGTTTGACCGGTCTGGAGCGGATGCTGACTCCTCCACGGCACCTGGTCCCACCTCTGATGTTTTGGATCGAGGTCCGTGTATGCTCTGCTCCTATTTTTATTGTTTTATGGACTTTTGATTTTGAATACTGTTGATTATCTCCATATACATGTATATGTTTCATTCATCCAGTCGACCAGGTCAGATTCATTTGGGTCTATGATTCCGACAATCTATTGGAATAACCATCGTGTCATCATCATGGTCATTACTGTGAAATCACTTATTTTCGTGGGGGTTAATTTTCGCTGTTTTCGAGGTATGGAGAGACCCACGAATTTATGACCACCACGAAATATAGAATTTCATATGCATTGCTACTAAAAAAATTCCTACCACGAAATTAAATCCCAACAAACCAATATTTTTCCCTTAAAACCTTGAAATTTTTACCCCACGAAAATAGGTCATTTTACAGTATTTATTGCACACATTTATTACATGTAGAAGACATATAGTTTTGTATTCATTTTAAGCAGAATTCTTCTTTTTTTTTAATTCTATATGAAAAGAAGTTTCTTGGTGTGGTCTGAAATAATACGTCTAGTATTGAAATAATTATTTCAATTGTAATTGTTATTTCACTAGCGGTTGAAATGAAATGTTCTTGAAAGGAAGTCTCAACCACTTTTGAAATAATGTTGTATTGTCTTTAAAATGCACTTTCGTGACTGTTTACATATGTATTTCAATTGTGTTTGTGTTGATAGTTTTTGTAAATATGTTTTGTACATTAATAAGTCAATATTAATACATAATTTAATTAATATGTTCAGTGGCAAAAATGGACGCTGTAGCCTTGTAAAACCTACCCTGGAAAATTTCTTATCTTATATATATAAACTTTGAAATAGCACTAATAATGCTATAATGCTGCATAAAACATACTTGATGAATGTTGCATTTTTCAATAGAATTCTCTCTAGACAACCATTGACATCTAGAAAATCGTCAATAATTTATAGAGATAACGAACAGTATTCAAGCTCAAAAGTACAATAAATAATACAAAATAGGAGCAGAGTAAACAAGGACCTCCAAAACATCAGCAAAATTCACAAAAATGAGCTAAACATAGTTTCACAGTCGATAAACTATGTTTATCGGTTGTAAACTATAGTGTATGGACTGTAAACTATATAGTTAACAACGTTAATCTATATTTTACGAGGGTTGTCCGGTAAAATCATGGACAAAGCGTTTTTCTCGAAAAATAATGGACGCACTAGGCTGAAATTTTCAGTGTATATTTATTTTTCATATTTAAGTGCATTATAATTTTTTGGATAAAATAGAGACAAAAATAAAGATTTTTTTATGCTTGAATGGGCATAGGGTAAGGTCCTATGGCGCACGGTCAAAAAACGAAGGTTTTATTACAGAAGACATGAGTATTGATTTGAAATAAAAGATTTACGAGGACTGTTCAATATTAAATAATGTCCTCGGTGCTCGGAAAGAAGCAAAAGACGCTTTTCAGTGATTTAGTCTTAATGATTTAACTTAATATTCTCTTTTAATTAAAATACATGTCCGTAATTTTTTTTTCCTATTTCCGATTGTTTTTAGAACTCATTTTCGGGTATAACCCTTAGTATACTGAAAAATGGCAGATCTCATGATTTCTTGGACTCGTTTCTTCCTTCTGAAAGGTGTTATTTTTTCAAGTTTGGAAAATGAAACAAGTGAAAAGACGAAAAATCTGGCGAATATTGTTAATGTGAAAAAAAATACTTTCTGTTTATCCCCAAAACTCCTTTACTCTTCAGGGCGTGCGTGTTTAGAAGCAGTCATGAAGAAAAATAATGTAGTGGATTCCTGATTCTGGTTCCTTCTTCTCATTAACCTTTCGATTTTTTTTGCAAAAAATTGCTTTCTAGACTCTTCCAGAAATTAAACTACCTCCTCGAATAGGAATTTGAACAACAAGACCAATAATATTTAAGAAAATTGCATATAAATCTGTCTTCGTGCTCTTGCAATTCTTTGCTCTACTCAGACATTTGGTGTTTTTGTCAAGAACATCTCCTTGCAAATTTTGTTTCGAGGGTTTTAAGCAATAGATTAAAGCCTCATTATCTGTTTGAATTTCAAACAAACATGGATAACTAAAATTACTGATATGTTAAAATAATTGTTTAGATATTCTTACACGTGGTCGTGTTCACCCAGTTTTCAAAACATAGGGTGACCTTTGAGTACTAAGCTTTTTTATTGTCAAACGTTTCTTTTAAACAGTGTGAACTACTCCCGAAATGATGTCTATCAAATTTTCTGTGTGTCTTAACGTCAATCATACATCATCAGTGATTATTTGTTGAAATTTAGCAAACTGTTCATTAATTGTTATAAGTTTTGTTGGCAAGGACAGTACCCATTTTTGATGTCCATTATATAATTTTTTTGTCATTGAAATCCACCTGCTCATGAATGTGCATATAAAACAGACATTGGTTGCTGTAAATTTTAGGTATTTCAGTGAAAATTTCTTTGGGATTTTTAAAGAGTTTTACAGCAGCTTTAATGAAGCCTTTGATTTCACTCTAGTCTACTGATACTTTACCATTCATTTTTAATGCAGTGTATCGAATAGCCCTTGTTTTCCAGCTTCTCTCAATGAAACTATGTGATGAAAAGTGGTCACATGAATTGTTATAAATTCATTAAAAATTCAATAATGCGAAAAAGTCAAGCTTTATGTCATATGATATCTGTGTTGTTTGTCATACAGTTCAGGACATTATTTATTGAACAGCCCTCGTAAATAGATAAGATTAGGATAAAAATTATCCTTATTCGATTCCAAAATTTATTTTGTCGTCTTTTTAAAAATTTCAAGGCATTTGGTCAATTTTTGGCAGTTTCCTAAGCATTCGAAATGGGAAAGTGGTAAACACAACACACGAAAAATGGTGACGTTTGTTGACGTTACGGCGCACCGGAGAGCAGTTTGCTTTGATTTAGATGGTGTAATAACTCCGTAAGAAAATTTAAATGAATACAGAAGAAAAAAAAATCCCAAAAATTACCAGATCTTTAGTATAGAAATGAAATGGGAGTTTTCTTAGTAAAGTCTTTCTTGATCGAGTCCCGAGGTAGTACAAAACATACGGACAAACTGTTATTGTAATAGCAGAAGACGCTGTTACTGTTGACCGTCAATAAAAGATTGTCTATTAGTAGAATGATCGTGAGAGTATTGTCCGTATGTTACTAATAAATCCTCAGAAGATCGCACGTTTGTGCCAGATTGGTTCCTCAGTTGTTTGTGGAGACTAAAGTAGGTGCATCAACGAAATTCCGAAATTTGAGTGCGACTTATCCAACTATATTCTTATCGCAAAGATGAAACGTGATGCTGTAGTATCGTTTACAACCGTTATATATGCATGTAGTTTTACAGATGAAAACTATTGTTAACGAATTAATTGTTAACTATGGTTCACGATTTGTAGGCTATGGTTTACAGTCAATAAACCTAGTTTATCAACTGTGAAACTATGTTTAGCTCATTTTTGTTAATTTGACGTGCCATATACATGTATACATATGCATAGTTTTCGCGGAAAAGATGTGTCAAATACAGGAAATGTACGTGAAACAGTTGCCTCTTAGCTGACCCGATGTGCAAGGGCATGATATACGTACGAACAATTTTTATAAAAATAGGCAACCTGTTTACAAATACGTTCTCAACAGTTCCGTCTGAATTTAAAACCAACCTTTTGCAAATTCTACGGTTGTTATAATGACTGATAGCAAATACAATCTATTGTTATAAATGTACATTGTGTAAATCGAATGTTGACTGGCGTTTTTCATATACAATTAGTTTGTTACTTGTAGGCCATTGTATTACATTGAATTGTCTACGGGTTCCCATTTGCCCGATAATGACAAGGATTATACACCGGACGTGACTAGTTAACATGGGATGCTTATTCCTTCATGATACCCGATCCCATCTTAAATGTTTTGAGAGGTCCATGAACTCTACTCTGCTGTTCCGGTGACCGTTTGAGCTAGATTAATGCAAGTTAACGTTTTTATATTTCGTTGCAAAATATGGGCTTTAAAACCATGCTATTAATGGTATGGTGGCATATTTATGACATCCACATATATTAAATAACTTTTTGTTAACATAGCATGTCATGCCAAGTCAAGATAACTATCTCGTCGTGATAACTTTCTGCTTTTATTACCGGCCGCCAGGAGGCGGTCGGTTATTTAAGTCGCTGTGCGTTTCTGCGGAGTTAACAATTTAAATAAAAATATTCAACATTCATATCGGCGAATCAACATGATCAATATTATACAAAGATTGTCTAAATGTTTAGGAAAAAGCACAATAATCGTAATATTAAATTTTATAAATAATGGGGTAAATATTTCATCCAATCCTGATTGACAAACTCTGATATAACTGAAGTGCGGAGAAAATTAGTACGAGTGTTAGGCATAGTCTAAAACAAAGCCCCCGTTGTAAATCAACAATTTTACTTTCTCTTTTTAAAACAGGATCTGCTGTAATTTGAAATAGTGTATATTTGAACATTTCCTATGGATGTTTTTCAAAAAATATATTGATTTTGCAAAGAATATCATGTTAGTCCAGGAGACTAGGACAAGATTTTAATGTGCCAAACATTTTCCCGCCACATCTCAACACCAAAACAAAGAGATTGAAAGAGAAGCGTGGTGGATCTAGAAGGAGTTGGGGGGGGGGGGGGTTAACATCCTATAAGAGAGAGCGAGGAGCCCCACATAATATATATTTGTTGCGTTTTTATTAAGGTAAAACTATAGCTGAGTTTAAACTATAGTTTTGTACGTTTTATGTAAAAATATAAACAGCAAACTCACCAGATAGTTGTACCAAACTGAGTGCAGAGACGCAGAGGACTATGCACAGTTTATATTGCCTATACATGTAAAAAGCATTATGCATGAAGAAATTCGGCATCGCATGCATTTTTTTTTTCGTGTCACGAGGATATTTTAACAGATAAATATAAAAAATTAAAAAAAAAAAACAAAAAATTTCAGTTTCTGAAAGAATTTCAACAGATCTATTTGTTGCGATAGCTATCTTGACATGACGAGATAACTTATTTTGCATCATGAATAAAATAGCTATCGCAAAAATACGATTGCTTATCTTGACTGGACAAGATATAAAGTCGGCGTTTGTCGACAAACAAGAAAGTTGTCAGTATCATGACTTGACGAGATAATTATCTTGATTTGACATGATATGCTAGATGTTAAAAAAAGTTATGTGGATGGCATAAATATGCATCATTACATGCTGATTATTTCTATTCTTAATACTTCGACGTATTTACATACCTGTATACCAGTGAAAGAGGCACTGTATCAAAGTACATGTTCCAGGGGAACATGCACTGTCTATGCAAATCTCTTAACTCCAAGAAGTATGTTATATAAAACCATAACGCTACAGATCTGCAGCTACAAATAATGTGGAAAAGCGGAAATAAATACGTGTTGTGTAAATTTCTATAGTTTGCTATAAAAAAAACCCCACAGCATATAATGGATCATTGAGATGACAAATATACTAGTAATATATAAGACAACTTGGTACTGGTTAAAGTTTAAATCAAGTGCAATTGAAACACTTTAAATATGGTAACAATATTGTATACATGTATTAACTAGATTAGCATTAATTTATCTTTTTGATATCGCAATAATTTATTTCTCAGGTTAATTGCACTGATGTCTGAAACAACGCAGCAACTGTTGAGTACCGGATGAGAATTACAATATTTTTAAAAAAAAAACATTTAGAGGTATAGGGAAAACAAGTGCTTTATATTCTCATCCCCTTTCTTTTTCCAATGCATTTTTTATCTTTCAAACCCAACAAAATAGCGAAGGCTTGTATTTCAATTATTTTCCGTTTCTGTCCGCTTAAGAAAATTTCGAATTATTTTAGTCCTCGTTTTGGAAAACGAAAGTAATACCAAGTCACAGATTCACTGAATTCGTTTTGAAAACGATTCTTCAAACTGTTTATCATGATTTCATTTGAGAGGTATGTAGGTGCTTGAATAAACATGCTTTAGATGAAATTAAAGGAACATTTACATTATAATCATCAGTGTATGATAATTAACAATTTGGAAAACCCCTTTTCTATTTTAATCGTCGAATCTGATATTTTTTCTTCATGTAGGCTTCAAAACTGGAAAGAGTGGCGGTTATAATGTACAGCTAGCAAGAATTCTAGTTTTATTAGGACCAGTAGTTTAAGTGTGAATTTTTAACTGTCGACAATGGCGACGAAATGTGGTTTCTGTGGAGAAAATGCTGTCGTTTCAGAGGATGGATCGTCTGGGTCTATGCGAGTTTGTCAAGAATGTGGGTCTATTGCCCAGCAAAACTTCATTGTGGAAGATACACCATTCACAAGACAGTGCGACAACACATCTTCTCATGACTTTAAACAAAGTTTGTCTAGAAACACCCGAAATGCTCTCTCAGTAACAACACCTCAAGGACTTAAATCGGGCAAAAATCGAATCAGGATAATTGGACAGACTTTCAAGGTCGGCACCCCTGTGATTGATGAAGCATTAAATTTGTACGAAAAATTGTTTAAACACCAAGATGTTGTGAACAAGACCATAACTAACAAATTGCTTTTAGCAGCAGCATGCATGTACATTATGATGCGCCAGAATAATATTCCAGTGTCACTCAGATGGTTTTGCAAGGTTTCAGACATATCTGTGAATGAATTCTCAAGTAATTTTCTCCTTGTTCTAAAAGCCATGGAAATTCATCTTGTGCACCCAAGCATAGGATCTAGAATTGTCGATGTGTTGGCACCTGCAAAGTTAAGTTCAAAGATTGTCAATTTAACACGTGAAGTTATACAGCTATGTGAAAAAGTTTGGATTGTGAGTGGCCGCTCACATTCACCAATTATTGTCGCTGCTTCTCACATTGCTTGGTATTCTCTAAGTGAACATTTTGGAAGGAAATCATCACTTCGTGATTATTGTAGGGACTATGGATTCTCTTTTTCAGGTTCCATTGCAGATCGAAGCAAAGAAATTCATGATACCATCTTTGAACTTGGAAAAACTTTACCTTGGGTCACGGGACATTACAAGGATAAGAAAATATTCATTCGGAAATATCTTCCCGAGATAATTAAATACAGGGAAAGTTTACTCCATAAGCATAAGATAGAGGTGAAAGAAAAGAGTGTGGAAATGATAAATGTGAAGTCTGAAATAAATCCATTAGAAGTAGTTGAAGGAAAGGTGGAGGAAAAATCCAAGGAATCAAACATTGAAAATGGAGCAAAAAATAATCACACATCTTCAACTTCTTCTCTAAAAACAAGCAGTTGTGATTTTGAACTAAAAAATGTAGAAAATCTAGGAAGTGAAAGAAATCTACTATCTCCATTGCAAAAAGATGGAGAAAATGTTTCAACAGAATGGGATGATAAATGTACCAAAAATTCAAGCAATATTGCTGCAGTTCATGAAGTGGTTTATGAAAGTGATTCAATTCTGCGAAAAAATTTATTCATTCCTCCAATTTTGAAAAAGCCACGGAAGAGAAAATACTACGAAGCAAAGGAAGATTGTGAGGGACTTGATTCAGATGACGAACTAACAGAATTACAGGAAAAAGATGTGGATAAATATATTAGATCAGCTGATGAAATAAACATGATAAGACAGGTGAAGCAATTTAAACCTGTTCAGGAGGAAACTAAAGCTGAACTGAGTCCAACCGAGAAATAGATTTTTCTGTTGGTAATCATGTTTGGTATATAATTTTTAACAAAAATGTACACCTCAACTTCTTTTAAAGTGCTTATCCCTATTACAATGTATAAAAGGCGAGCTCTTCTTTCTGTAGCTATGACTTCATACATTTAAACATATCATTTTTGCAGTTATAATAAGGGCACTTTTACAAGTTATCTTTATTTATGTCAGAAATCCCATGTACATGGTGAATGTTATTTTTGTTAAGCATTAATTGTATGAGGTTCTGCAACAAGGTATTCATTTTTTCTTTTATAGACTAGTATGCTGGTTTCAGAGAATCATGGGTAAAAAGAAGATTGTAAATGAATGGATTTCAAAATCAAATTTTCTTATTAATACATGTACTTCTAATGATTTTCATTAAATTTTGCAAAATTACAAACTTAAACAAAACAAAATTATAAACTTTGTTTTACCATAATATATCATTTACTTTAATACTCCATTACTCTGATGGCCCTTTCCACAAGAAATCTGACTAAGATAAAAAAAATTGACATCTCTCTAATTTGCTTCTTAATAAATATGTTTTCTTTTATCTCAAAATATTTTTACAAAGTAACAGTGTTTTAGAAATACAGGATATTTTGATGACGTACTACAGCTTAGACATTGTTGAGGAATAGGAATTTTTTTGGTCTTAGTCATAAGATTCTTTGTGAAAAGGACCACAGTTTCAGGACCTAAAAACATTGGCTTAAAATGACAATACAAAATCATTTTCATTATTCATTTATTTATTGCAGTAATCATGGAAATAATTCAATAACAATTCATATTTATAAATGCAACTACAATAATTTTGATGATTTGTCAAAAAATCTCTTTCTGAATTAATAAAGAACTTTCTTCTATTGTCAGACTTTGTGTGGCAGCTATCATCTCATTACAACTGAAAAAAAAAGATAAAATTAATATTTAACAAGTTGTAATTTGGTTAAATCTTAAAAAGGATGTTATACACAGTTAGTGGAAACTCTCAAATACATTTAATTCCTTTAATAGTTTACATCAGTGAGAGCATTAAATCTACATTTCGAAAAAAAAATTAATAAAATAAATGGAAAATTTGACACCTATTGAGATAATAAACCTTTGGAATATAAGCAAGAGGTGCCTAAAATGTTATAATTATTTAATAAATTTCAAATGTATTGGAAAGAAAACTTCAAAAATATTTTTTTTTAAATAGTTTTTAGATTAAAATAAAATTGTTGACAAACATTTACCAGAAGTTATTGGCTTTTAATTTTTAATCATGTTAATTTTACAACTTAGATTTTTTACTGGAAATTTTCAACATGAAAGAATTTCCGTTTCTCAAACAAGCACAAGATATAAGGTCTATATCATAACAAATAAACATTTATTGCTATACCTTTTTAACTGCTGACACTGTTGGTTGGTGTGTTTTTCTAAAGAGGCTAAATGCTTGGCAACAGTAGCGGTGGCACTCTGAAATGGCTGCCCAGTGGTTGCCGATAAGTTTCCAAGTAGGTACTCACTTTCTTGCAAAGTCTGCTCCAATTGACCTGTAGAATTATAAATTAAAAAAGATTGTTAAGAATCCATGGATTTATCTTGTGTTGGCATGGGAACACAAATGAAAATCATCTGCACTTATTTAAACCTCTTGAGAAGTTAACATGCCTGAAATATTTTTTTTAAACATTTTATGTACATGAACATTACTTTGTCAAAAGTAATCAAAATTATGCACTCTAGTTTTCCTGAGCACAGATAAATAACAAGTAAACAATACTGTTATTGTAACATAATCTTACTGTAAAACATTTCCTCATCCTGTGGAATGTAGATGCCTTTGGTAGGTATCTGATGTCGAGTTGTGTCTAATGCCTGGGCTAAGGTCTCATACTGCCTCGTCATCTTAGGGAGATGGCTGACAACTGGTTCTAGACAATCTCTCTGTTAATACGACCATTGTTAAAATTATTATGTGATATAAAAACAGTGCCTAAGTTTTACAATTCACAAACTATTTCCAGCCAGCTTAAATAAATAATATTGCTTAAGAGAAATATCACAATTTTCTAGGGCAAAATTTGTTGCATGTCTTCATGTATAAATTGCTGCTTAATACTGTGACAACTGTTAGGGTCAGATGCAAGTTTTTACAGTATATAAAAAGTACGTAAGGGTTGCCCGCAACCCTGTGTCTCGCCTGCTGTCGCTGTGGTTAGTAAGAAATGATTGTCTGATAAACTGAAGCATTTATTGACATTTCAGAAGGAATAACTCAAAAATACAATAATAAAGAAATGGAACAGCTGACTTAATATCTAATCCCTTGGCGATTATATTGGCATTTATATATATATACATATACCCTGTAAATTCACAAATTATTGTGATGTTTTTATTATTGCGAATATTGCAACGTGTTATGAGTCGCAATAATTTGAACTTGCATTTTGAAATCAAATCCACTGTATATGTATCAAGTCATTCATGCAGAAAATGTAGGTGAAGATTACCTAATTATGGTACTGATATTGTTGGTTACCCATGATGTGTAGACTGACAAATTATCATGCCACTATAAGTTATAGTTGCTGAGATATGGACCTCCACCATAAATTTATGCAAAGTCACTCATGCGGAAAAATGTAGGTCAAGATGACCTAATTCTGGTACAGGCGTTTGTGGTTACCCATGATGTATCCACTGACAAATTATCATGCCACTATAAGTTATAGTTGCTGAGATATGGACCTCCACCATAAATTTATGCAAAGTCACTCATGTGTTAAAAATGTAGGTCAAGATGACCTAATTCTGGTACAGGCGTTTGTGGTTACCCATGATGTATCCACTGACTAACTATCATGCCACTATAAGTTATAGTTGCTGAAATATGAACCTCCATTATCAATTTAACCAAAGTCATTCATGCAGAAAAATGTAGGTCAAAATGACCTAATTCTGGTACTGATGTTGTTGGTTACTTATAACCTGTACAATGACAAATCATCATGCCATTATAAGTTATAGATGCTGAGATATGGACCTCCACCAAAAATTTAACCAAAGTCACTCATGCAGAAAAATGTAGGTCTTTTGTCACCACCTAAAAATATAAAACCAGATGACCTAATTCTGGTACTGACGTTTGTGGTTACCCATGATGTATCCACTGACTAATTATCATATCCCTATAACTTATAGTTGCTGTAATATAGGTCTTCACCATAAATTATCATGAAAAAACTAATCCAACTTAAGGAAAAAATACGGAAAAATTTGAATTTTTTTTTTCAAAATCATACTTGGGATATAAATTTTTATCCATACTGAATATTGTGTCCAAATTTCAAGAAGACTGAATAAAATTTGAGAAAGTTATTGCAGTTTATAAAACTTTGACATTTGGGTTAACCAAAAGTTGGACGCCGACGACGACGACGACGACGACGGAATCTATGGTCGCTATGTCTCGCTTCGCGACATTCGTCGCAGGCGAGACAAAAACCCTTCTTATTTTCAATTTATTCAAAACAACAGTATGTTCAGTATTTTATGCCAGACTTCTGCGACTTACTGAAGAAGTACTCTTCTATATATGGGATTATTTATGCTATATACATGAGTATTGAATTACAATTTTCTATTGAAATTTGTCAAAGCGTATTCGAGAACAAAATTAAGAATTCTAATGACAATCTTAAGAAATGCACATAATTCTTGACTCTCCGATTAAACAGAAATTGTGAATCCACATAATAAGGTAACACAGAAAAAAGTGTATTTATAGTATTAGTACCTGAATATCCAGTTGTTCATCTAATTCATTTAGGTGCTTTAATCTGGTTAATTCTTTGTCTTTTTCGTGTTTCTGTTTTCTAAGCCTTTGTACTTCTTCTTGTAGCCATAACATCTGAGACTGCATGTGTAGAGAAAAAATGATTCAGTTCAATTCAATAAAGCTGAAACCAACTACATGTCCTTGAAGATTTAGCAGCTGAAAAAGTCCCATACATTTACAAGGGATTTCTTTTTTTCAAATTTCATTCAAAAAGGCCTGGTGTACACTCATACCATTGCTTTTCTTTCCTGTTCTTCTTTGATTCTCTTTGCTTTGCTGTCGAGATATTCCCACTGCACAAGCCTACCGTACAACAAGTCCAGGTCTTGTTGTGTTATAGTTGATTTATGCTGAAAGTAATAATTTTCTTGCATGTAAAATTCATATCCAAGAATATTTTCATCTGTAATTCTTCCAATATGACTCAGTTTCCTTCTCTAAAGGTATGACTGTTGCCTAAAAGCGAGACTAATTCACCCTCATGAAAGGAAGTAAACTTTAAGATATCATCTCATTAACATATAACTGAACTAATTTAAAGCTGACAAGTGAAAATTCCACTATGAACTATCAAATTAAATTATTAACTGATGCAAAATATGTCAGGGAATATCAAAGAATATCAACTTTCCTCCTCTTAAATATCATTGTTTTAACGGTAGATACATGTATCTACAAACCTTAACTACATTGTCTTTAGAATGAGAATCTGTATTTACATGTAGTTTGGATGTGTCACCACCTAAAAAATATATGATAAATCATTTTATCTCAGTTTTGCTAAATTACAAAAACATGTGAGAGTGCTTTACATGTAGACATAAATACATGAACAGTATTTACTTAACACTTTCCCATTACAATACATGTTTCATAACACAATTAACTTAGCAAATCTCTAAATGGAAAATTTAATTTTACCTTCGACCTCTACACAAACAGAAGTTACATGATATTTAAAATATATGATGCTAATAATAGCAACTGTACCTGTAGATATTGCTGAGATGTCTGTTTGTAATGTAGAGAAGAATGATACATCTGAGGTAGGAGTGGATGTCTTCCCTGTTTTTGTGGGCTGTGTGTTGTCAGGGGTACCAGGATTTTTCTGGGATTCTGCACGCTTTCTCTCTTTCGTAGTTTTCTTCCCTCTGGGGTTTGTTTGGATGTCGAGACTTCGACTTGCCTTGCTTTTGTCTGCCTTTGAAGACTGTATGAAAATACACATGGTTAAGGATGTCTGCTTCAGAAATGATAACTCTTTCAAAAAATTATAATTTTTTAATTAAAAACTTAGATGAGGATCAGACTATCTACTTTTTTCCCCAATCATATAAAGAGCAATGGGTAGCCATCTAGTAATCATTTGTCTGTCTCTCTGTCTATGTAACTAACTCTTTGGACCCTACCTGTCCAACCATCTGTCCAGAAAATGCATATAAAGAGAAAAACCCCTTCATTTCTTTTCCTTACCTCATCTGTCAAAACTTGACATATGTAAGACCTTAACAGTGAACATAGAAGTGTCACTTACTTTATCCATTAGTACAGATACTGAGCCTTTAGCCTGTGCTGCTTGCATGTATCTGGAAGGCACCACCTTGACTAAAACAAAGAAAACGTTTTCTTACATACGTTTTAAATTAGATGCAATTTCTCTTCATGAACAACATGTTGTTTTTTTTTCAATTGGGAATAAGGCTAAATTCAGATTGCAGTAGCTGAAATTAGAAAAATAATTTATCCATTTTAGAGTTTATTTTTCCTGCATGTTTGAATTTGAAAAATAATTGTAATGTAAATATACACTGTAAATGCACATGCACATGAATATGTAATGTGAATATACGCCATTTTAAAGTTCAATAGAATAATGTGCTTTTAAATGTTGTAAATCATATGCATGGGTAAAAAGTGTCTGGAGAATGCAGTTATACCTTCAAAGCTCTCATAACTAAAGTACTTTTCCTCATAAATATCATGGTTTCTATTACTAATTAACTGTTTACATCATTTTATGACCATTTTCACTAATTAATTGAATTGTCTTCAGAGAAGAGTCACTATCATACTTTTCTTCTTTGCTGACCCTGGTACTTTAGCTGTCTCCTTTGCTGTATTGATTTCTGCACCAACTGGTCTGAAAAAAAGGTTGTCTATGTATTTTATATCTACAGTGCATTTTATTTAAAAATGTATTTTACTGATGTATTTTCAAAACTGAAGACAAATTGTTATTCAAATATCAGCAGAGCTTACCTTTTACTGGGCAATAAAATACCGGTAATTATTTACATGAAATATATGCACATAAAATTAACATCAACATGTACCCTAGTTTACCTATCACTGAGCAATAAAAGATTTAAGTACATGAAATATATGCACATGAAATTAACAGCAACATAATCTGTAAATGCATATGAAACAAGTTCTTAGACTTATTGACTGAACCCCCCTCCCCCCTCCCTGCATATTTACCCCCTACCAATATGTACCCCCTAGACTAGGACTTGAAGGGAAGAGGAAGCTTAAATAATATTACATTTAAAATTTCCCTCACTTTTTGTTTTTGTTTGTAGGTTTTGTAACAAAATCTGAGATTGAACAGACATCACTCTCACTGATGAGGGACATGACATCAGACCTCTCCCCCGGGGGCTGCTGTAGGTTATCTGAATCCCCCGAATCGTCAAAATTTGGCTGAGGCAATCCCATTAACCTCTCCATCTGAGTCAGAACTGGTAACTCTCCTAGAACTTCATCTGCACTTTTTGGTAGACCTGAAACGTTATTTCGACAGTGTAACCACATAAACTCCATAAACTACATGAACTACTGTAGACGTACTTTTTTCCACGGGGACATAATTCCGCGGAATCTCAATTTCTGTTTAATCCGTGTGTAGAATATTACGCGGATTTCTCAGACTGTCACTATATGCCTTACATTTATATCAAGAACGCGTGGACAAATTTCCGCGGAAAATATGTGACCGCGTACATAGCGTAAATTAATACCACACGGAAAAAAGTACTTCTACAGTATTCAAATGTTTAATGATTGTTCAATGTTCAAAGTAAATCCATCACATGATCAGCATGTACCAAATTTGATAAATATCTGCATTTTCATTTACAAAAACAAACCTGTCAGTTTTTCTTTCAGAACAGAGGATGACTTGTTGTTTGAAGGCTTGGAGGCCATTGGTGATGAAACCTGAACTACAGGGACATTAGAAACAGTTACTCTGCTTGGTTCACCTCTTCTGGCAGAATTCCTTTTCAAAAATAAATTCATTACATATAAATTTGAAAATAAATGCACTTTGTGCTGAAAATAACAAAACTAATAAATGTATGAAATATATAATGATCACGATAATTTACGAAAAAAGGGAAATAAAGCCTGAATTTCAAACACAATCATAATTCATGAATGTAAATAGATTGTGGACAGAATAATTACATCAAGTGATAGCAAATGAAAACAAGGCAATTTCAATATGTCTATAATACTCTGATAGTTATACAAGGTGATTTCAATATGTTCATGATACTCTCATGGTGACACAAAAAATACAGGTACTTGCTCATGAATATGCAGTTAAGCTAAACAAATTTTAAAAACATTCACCAAAACAGAAAAAAAAGATTTCTTTAGTTGAACAAAATAACAATAATTCTGATACCTGAGCTGCCGCTTCGCCGCTGCTGCTGAATGACAGACAACCCGAGCGGGGGATTTCTCGTAGCCAACCACACCCACTTCTACCTGATCCGGGTCAATCAGCTGACAGGAAGCGTCCAGAACCATGACATCATTTGGTTTACACTTCTGCTGTCCCAACTCTTCTAACTAAGAGTTTTAAAAGAAACAGGACATCAAAAAGGTGTCTTCTCTTTAAACATACTCTACTCATTCAGAATGGCAAAAACTATTAGTTCATATTCCAAGAACAAATGTTGTAAATCAAATTTCATCAGAATAAACACAATTTAAATTTCAAGTCAAAATGATGTACATGTATGTTTTTGCATTTATACAAATACATTTTAGTTTTTGACACAAATTATACTAATTTATATAATGATGCATTTACATACTGTAGATCTACAATTTTCCACAGGGTCATAATTCCACGGAATCTCGATTTGTCTTGAATCCGCGGGTAGAAAATTACGCGGATTTCTTAGACTCTCACTTTATTCCTTGCAAGTATTCTGAGTACGATGGGACAAATTACTGCGGACAATTTCTGACCGCGTACATAGCGCAAATTAATACCACGCATAAAAAATACTTCTACAGTATACAATAAAATAAACAAGCTTAAAGACCCAATTTTTTTACCGTACGGTTACCTGAAGAGAGGGAGTGGTCAAAGTAACAGTGGTGTTATTTACCTGGAGACCCCCAACACCCAACATGTCAAAAATTTGTGTAGACGTAACATTACACAGGAAGTCTGTGTTTGGTAATCAGGGTCAACATTACGTGTTTTGTGTCTGGTTTTGAGGGAAACTACGTAAAATAATTATTTTAATATGAAATTTATTTGTAAACTAAACGCATTCATCGTAATCATTGTAATGTTTTGAAGGAAAAAATAATAAGATACATGTATATCGTTTTAGAAAATGTTTTCCTTACATAAAAGAAAAAAATCACGAGTAAAAACTACAAATCAATAATATTTATCTTTTTTTAATCTTCAATGAAAGAAATCACTTGATTAAAAAAGTCTGAATATTGAAATAGAAAAATTATTAATCCACCTATTCGTCGTGCATGTGAACATGCATTTACCGCGATCGGAATGTGTTTTTTTTTTATGGCTAACAATGTTGTCCAAAATATTCCATATTTTTGATTCTTCGTGTGTTAACAAAATTTTATTCTTAGAAAGATTTCTTTTTAGAATTGATCACTTTCAATTCACATTTTCATTACGTATATATACAGACGCTAGAGGAAATTCGAGCATTAATTCTGACATCAATTTCTGTACATGCGGATTGTAGCCAGTACAAAATAAAAGATCTTTTAAAATCTATGCTATGCCATTTATTAGTGCTGAATATTTTTCTTATATCCCATTTCTTAAAAAATAATTTAAATCGTCGGACTTCCAATTACGACAAATAGAGCCGGTTTCTGTGGACGCGGTCTTTTTTCTATAGATAAAGGCGGACGATATAACACTTACAAGTAACAAAGAGCAGTGAAGATAGAAAAGAAATATTTTATTATGTCAATGTTTTAATAATCTACTTTCAATTATTTTTTGAAATAAAATTCAAACATATTGGAGTTTTCTAATCCGCGTGTATACTATGCGGGTACATGAAGGCGTTTGACGTGTGACCAGGTAATTGTTTTCAAAACATGCAAACTCAGATTATCAAGAAGCACAGGTAAGCTGACCTGTCAATCAAATCAGAAGCTATTGTTTTTTTAATGATTGACAGGCGGTAAATAATTGATCTTGAATCAGGTAGATTTTGGGGGCGTTAACATAAAATTGGGTGTTTAAATTGTCACAAACTGGCAAATTGTGAACTTTAACATCTATCTTACAAAACATAACTAAAAAAGGCTAACAATACAGTGTACCTGAGACTTTAAGACATTTTCCTCCTCACTGTCAGATAAATCTAAATAATCTGTCTTCTGAACTCTCGCAGGAGAATTCTGTTCTGTGGTGTGTGGTGCTGTCCTGTGGAGAAAAGGGTACATATAATCTCAATGTATGAAATCCAGGTCATTCTCTTCGAACAGTCCTGGCATATTTTCAGTTAGACAATATAGACTAACCTTGATTTTGACATAATTTTAATTACAAATTTATTTATTAAAAAACAAGATATTGATTTCCTTTAATGCTTATATGTACTTGTATGAAGTTCCTATATACAGCAGAACACAACTGCAGATATGCACATATTAAATGAAAACGTGCACAGCAGTGACTTGCATTTCCTGTAGTTTTATAGGGATGGGTATCGCCAAAAATTTCGTATCGCGATATATCACGATTTTTTCCCACAATATCACAATAATATCATGATATTTTTAAAGCAGTTTTTACAATGATTTTATTTGAAAAGTCATTATTTTTCTAAAAAATATGCTAGAAAAACAAAATTTTACTTTCTTGAAAATTTTATGTATATAAAATCAAAAGATGCCGTTCTTTTCACTTTTTACAACATTTTTAATACTTTCTGTAATTGTAATTAGAAAGATTGAACAAATAAATGAATAACTTCTGGACTTTATAATATGAACAACAAAAAATCATGATATACCGGTATACAGATAAAATCGCACATCCTTATAATTTATAACATATTTTGAACTTATCAGATATAATGGATGATCTTTACAATCACTGTTAATGTTATATGAGTGTTTTACCATATAGTCATGATATTGATATAAAAGTTAAATTTACAATTACACACAGTAATAATTTACATACATACATTTACATACATCTTAAAACAATATTACAGTCGTTGAGCTTTATATATTCCTGGATTTATTCATCTTTGACATCAAAGCTTTCAGAATATGAGTTACATGTACATAGGTAGCACATCTAAGTCCATTTTCTGAAAATGCACTTTAATATCATAAGCCAATAAACAAATCTTTTTAAACATACTTTCTAGGTGTAATGCTGGCAGAGGGTTCAATACCCTCATTGTCTTTTATCCACCCTGCAGATGGAACAGCGCTGTGGCTTTCAGGGAATGGAACCGTTTTGTCACTCTCTTTTGTGTGAGCATCTAAAAATGTAAAAGAAAAAAGTTACCATTAATTTTTTTCACTTATTTAGTACATGTACGTATAACCATGATAATAGAGTCATTATTTGTTCTATAAACTTTTCCTTTTTAATTCTTCAGAATCATTTCCTTTTTGGAGTGGAGTGCTCTGATTTGCTAAAGTGAAACTAGTATGGATATATGTATTCTGTTTATTCTGCTGCATAGCAAATACACAGAACGAATTCTATTGTTAAACTAGGTCCAAAGGACAATATCAATTTAACCATAGAACATTCTATCTTGGGCAGGAATTTTTAAGGGGATTTCACACTGTTAACTTTTATTTATCTTTTACATGTACCTATTCCATGAGCTAGAACTCCTCGTTGTTTGCCAGATGTTCCCCCAGCGTCACTGATCAATCGCCCTTGTGCAAGAGTTTTTCTGCAAAAAAAAAAAAAAACATAATTAATATGTTTTTAAAAATTGGTTCCAAGACCAATGGCAAAAAATAGGAATTAAAAGGAAAATCGTGAAATTTTTTAATATGTATTTAAATAGCTAAATTAAGCTATGGTATGTAGTTCTAGCTACTTACCTAAATAAGTAAATGTACCAAGTCTGGTACAATCACTAGATTTAGCTACGTAGCTTAATTTACCTATTTAGCTTTATTTACCTACCTGAGGTAGTTATATTTAGCTACCAAATCAATTTGTTTATATAGAAAAGCATTTTTCTCAGGATGTGCAGAAAATCTCATTTTGATGCAGTGATCATTTTCAACTTTGAACTCATCTGAAAACAATTCATGTAAAAACCACTTGAAGAATTGTTTTTTTTTCTGTGCAATTGCAATCAAAGTTCTGAAAGTTTTGGGACTATGTATTCCTAACCCAAAAATTAATAAATATGAAATGACAAATATTCCTTTGCTGTTCTGTTTAAGTGCATGCTGATAATCCCTTTGTTTCAGCACAATGAAGGAAATCACTTCACGCTTGAACGCACCAAATAGAGAGCACACAGCCAAACAATGGAATTACATGATTGCCTCAGGCTGTCAGGGTAGCAAGTATAACTATGAGAAACTGCATTTGATTGCATTTTTTGCAAAATTAGCCCAAGACCAAAGATAAATTACTTGTAAATTATCACTTTAAGAATCAGGATTTTTTTTTTTTTAATAAAAAGAATAAAAAATTGTTGAACTTGAAAAAAAAAAGATAAATACTTACAGTGTAAAAAACTGAATGTAATGGATAAAAAGGCTTAAAAACAACAAACTAAGTTTAGTTTCTACTGGACCTGTGAACTGAGATTACTGACACAGCTGACATGCAAAGTTTTAAACTTGAACAATCTTAGAAAGCCAGTTTTTTTTCATATTGAACATTTAAACAAGCAAATAAATTATTAAAACACTATATTTACCTTTTGTCCTGTTGGTAGAATATTGCTTCCAAGTAAAGCACTGGATTTACTACTTGTAAAGTGAACGTTTGTACATTCCGCTGAAAAAAAGGATTCTGTTTTATGTTTCATTGACTGAAGTTGAGTACACAAATAAGACTTACACAACAGTTCCAAATTCAAATCATACGCGCGCAACTTTATCATTTTTGCAGATGTTTCAGCTAGATTAATATAAGTTTAATCTATAAATCAAACACATAAAAGTTTGCTTTAAGTGAATATTTTTTATATATCTTTTTGTTTCAATAATTGTCATGTCAGCCCAGGTGTGCTAATTGTGTTAGTTTTTGAAAAAAAAATTAAATAAATGAATTTAAAAATATATTAAAAAAATCTTTAAATTACTAGATAAATAAAATTTCAATACAAGTATTGTGTTAAACATGTTGAAATATTAAAAATTAATAAATGTTTAATATTTTTAATAACATTAAACGGCAGAGTAAAATAATTTCCCGCGGAAAAAAAATGCCCTTTTGATTTTGAAACCATGTCCCCCAATTTAATATTATTAGTGTAAACTATAAGTAGCTAAATAAAGCTATGGTATTTAGTTCTAGCCTTAGTAATTTTTAAAACCTGAACACATCTGCACACGCACTAATTTATGCATTATTAATTTATAGACCATGTGAAACCTAATTTTTACTTAAATAGGTTTATCCATCTGCACATGCAAAGCTTTAAACTTGAACATATCTGATAGAATGCTACTCACATCTTTTTTTTCATATTGAACATTTAAACAAGCAAATAAATTATTAAAACACTATATTATACCTTTTCGTTTTCTGTCCACCGTTGCTTTGCACTGGATTTACTTTGTAAAGTGAACGTTTGTACATCCCGCTGTTTGGTCTTGTTTTGGTTTACGACCGGAAGTTGAATTTAAGGCCTTGAAGGTCTTACACAACTCGTTCCAAATTCAACTCGTACGCGCGTTACTGATATTTTACTATGGCGATTGAGGTGTAGAGTTTAATGTAAGTTTATTCTATAGATCCAACACATAATAAGTTATGCTTTCACAAGTGAATATTGTTGGCTGATTATATCACATATGATGTCACGCGTCAACGTTTAAATAAATGAATTTGAAAATAAATTAAAAAATAAAAATAAAATTAAGTAGATAAATAAAAACAACACAAGTCTTGTGATCTACGAGGCCAGGGAAATGAACAATGATTACAAAATTATCTATACTTTTTTAGAAAATAATATCATGTGCGACAGAGTAAACTATGGTTTCCCGCGAAAAAAAGATTACAAAATTATCAATAAGTTTTTTAGAAAATTAATATTATTAGTGTAAATGTATGGTGGGGGGGAGGGAACACTTTCAATGAACATTCCTCAAAGTCCAGTAATTTTTAAAAAAAACGAAGCCAGGCCTAATTTAAATTAATATTATTAGTGTACTATTTTTTCTGTAAATTGCTACACATAGGTTTATCCTTGTAACAGTGCCTTTGTACTGCATTAAAAAAAAAATCAAGAGTAAAAACATTTTAATCACGCAAATAATGGAAAAACTTTTTTTCTTGCAAAATTGTTTTATAAATTTTAATAAAAAGAATGTTTATAAACTTTTTAAAAAAGATATTTAACTTTTCCAGAGAAAATATAGGTCTTGCTGTGGCTGACGACGTTTGATCAATGCTCATTTTTGTTCCTTCATTGATTCGATACTAGTATACACCTTTGAACTCGAAATAAAAGGGACCACAAAGTCTGACTTTTTTTTCATATTTGGAATTTTACTATAAAACTATCTGTGCTTTGTTTTTGTTCAAAACCTGCATATTAATAAAATGAAACATGAATTTAATTGAACTGCTATTCCATAGACAATAACACCTTTTTTCAGGACTTTTCCTTCGCCAAGCGCTTGGCATCAGATTTTAAAATTCGGGGTATGTAACACGCCATCACTGCCTTTTTTTTTTTAACTAAAAAGTTCATTCGTCAATTTCATCAATTGCAAATAATGAACAAACTTTAGGGTTACGTCCATTTTTTATGTGTGTGTTAAAATATATCTTAAGGGGGGGTCAAGCTGCATTACATAATTAAATACTCTCTTACCTGTGTCAGGCTGCTTGATTGAACAAAAAGTCATTATGTAATCTTGATAATGTGTTTACATTTCCTCTCTATTGTGACTTTATATTCAGTGTGTGGCAATGTTTCATCGCAATCTTTTCAATGACGTTAATATTTAGGTACAAAAAATCATTTCCTATAGATCTATTGCGTTTGGATATTAAAATCATCGCATAAAGTTCAAAAGCCCATTCCTTTTTGAGTGTATACTCGCATTATATCAAAGTATTATTAATGATATGAAGATTCTATCTTTATTCAACCACGGCATCATGAATGGGAGGTGAACACATCTTACCTTTATGTCCGTGCTTTATTACGTGGTTAAAATGTGGATATTATTCAACTAACAGACTAGAACATCAGTCATCTTCGCTCTTTCTCGATCGAAAATCAAATGCTCGTGATGTGGATATATTATAACGTTATGCCATACCACATTCTTATGTGATATATATTATCTTTATATTGTGTTATTTCAATTGCACGATCATGTGGATTCCAAATTCACAAACCTGATGCAAAAATACATTTACATTATCTCAAAGCTGTATATCGGTTGTATATAATAAATTTTACGACGTGTTTTAATACTAGTTAACAAGGGGGGGTAAATCTATATATTACATTGTATATGGACAAATTACAGCCAATAATGAGATAAACCTAGTTTCACATTTGACATAACTAGGTTTTCTATAGAAAATGTAATGTTAGTTTACAAACCGTAAACTATACCCCCACTTCTTGTTGAAATATAGTTCCACTAAGGTTAATATAATTATCATGTAAAAATATATTTAATGGTTGTTAACATAGTTTTCGGGCTTGATACATTTTTTTTCTTGGCTTGTAATAGTTTTTTCGGAACAATGATTTTTTTTATGGCTGACCTCCTCTTTCAAAAAAATGATACAACGTAAACTGGAGTTAGTAATTTTTTTTCATAGTTTCACAAATCGTGAAATTATATTTACAAAAATCGTTAACCATAGTTAATCAATGTAAATATAGTTTACAATGTGGCACTGTATTATGGCAGATATCTATGTTTTGCAATCGCAAATGATTGTTTTCGGTGTTAAGTATAGTTTACGGTTGTGAAATATAGATTATCGCGTTAACTATGGTTTACAGATGTAAAATATAGAAAAACGTTGTTAACTATAGTTTACAGTCCGTAAACTTAGTTGAAACCGATAAACCTAAAAACTTTAAGACTGTTATATATATATATATATATTTTGTGAATTTGAAATGCCATAGAAAAAAACTATAGTGAACGCGATAATATATGTTTACCGTAAACTATACTTAAACTGAAAACAATCATTTGCGATTGCAAAACATAGATTATTCATAAATACAGTTTCACGATTTGTAAACTATGTTTACAAACCGTTAACTATAGTTAACGATCTGATAAATATAGTTTAAAGATGTTGTGAAACTATGATTAACAACTCTTAATTATAGTTTTCGATCTGTAAATTTTAGTTTACAAACGTGAATCTATGTTTATCATATAAAATCTATTGTTAACGCTTATTACAGACAGATAAACGTAATAGTGATTCGTAAATAATAGTTAACAACCGTTAAATATAGTTTTACAGATGAAAACTATACTTAACAAATCGTTAACTATAGTTTACGGTATGTAAACTATAGTTTACAGTCGATAAACCTAGTTTATCATTTGTGAAACTAGGTTTATCTCATTTTTGTGAATTTGGCGTGCCATACGCATGTTTATCATAATTATATTTTTCGTTGTACGATCGCATATAGAGTCGATGCCGATCGCCAAAACGTTTGCCATGTGTTCACTTCAAACCGTTATTTTGACGCATTCTGTTTGATGAAGGACTTCAAATCCGAACACATTTATGATTTACCCATTTAGAATTGCAAATGTGCCTTTTGGACTGTCGGGTATACGCAGTAAGGTAAGAAATACCACATAAAGGAGCTTCACGTGTAATGTTTGGGCAATCACATTCAAGGAAAACTTAACTTTGAAAAGTAAACATAACGAAATGCAAGTTGACGAAATAAAATTGTTATGTGTAATATGTCATAAAGATTTATATAATTTCACACAAAAATTAATTAAAAATCTTAGTGTCAGTTAATGTTATAAAACTTGACATAATTTTTTGGAAGGTTGGCACAATGCAATAGTAGGGTGGGTTAATGTCATAAATTTTAACATAATGTAATGGAAGGTTGACACAATGCAACTAGTGTTGTGTATTAGGCATGAGAAATATCAAAACTTTTATCCTTAAAAATAATTTTATGTCACGGTAGAAATGGATACAAAGCAAAATTCATTCACAATGCCCGTCATGCCGATTTAAGGGTTGCGTAACTTTGAAGTTTCACCGAGCATACGTGTTATGTACACGGTTTTTGTAAAAAGGAACGACGTTAAACAATATATAATCATATTTATTAATCGTTGTACGGGTGCGTATCAGTCGTCACAGTGCCATTTGACAACTGCATGTGACTACCAACCGTTATATTTGTGAGTTTGTTTTGTTTTCAAACAAATCGGAACACATTTATGAATTTTCTGCATTATAGTATTAATATTTTTCATTTATACACAAAAAATTTTATTAAGGAAAAAGATATAATAAAATTAATTGTGTTAAAGTACAAGGATGTGTATATCGTTTTTTTTAAAAATTTTTGAAATTTTAATATCTTTTATATGAAATGAGATTTTTACTTAATTTTTGTGTGAAATGCTATTAAAATATATAAATACGTAATATTAAAGGAGACGTGTAATGTTTGGGCAATCACGTTCAAGGAAAACTTAACTTTAACAAAAGATATGGTGATTTTTAATGCGTAAAGGACTTTCATGGTGTTAAACATGTCTAGCTGCACCTCAAAAGTCAGAAATGATGAAGGAAAATCGCGAAGAAATACGACAAAATACTGTTTTATTGAACCCCATCTTCCTCATGCTGTTCAATTTAACGATCGGCGTTGCCGATCGAGCGTTGACAGGGGTGCTTATTTATATGTAAAAATTTTCGAAGTACCATTGTTACCTGCTTATAGAGTTTTTGTCTCCATTTTGACTCGATACGCAAAGAACGATAAAGTAAAATTCTAAGATGATAACAAGCTTTTGACAAATTAGTCGATACATGTAACTTGTGTAATACATGCATAGATATTGACAAACGCAGTAATAGAATTTTGCAAATTCCATGGTCGCGATACTATGACCTTGTAAGCAAAATCATTTAAACTGTCGTTATATTTTTTAACTAAGTCGAATCGTATTATTTTTGCAAGCAACTAATTTTTTATGTATTTTTTGCAAGTTCCTTAGAAATACATTGAAAAAAAATCCCATTTTTCTATTTATTGGATGACTTTTGTATTGACTACAAGAGCATTTTACATTCTGAAAAATCAGCATGGTCTAAAGACATACGACATGAAGCGTTTAAATCGTGATTTGACGCAGAATATACACAGGTTACGTGTATGCGTAAAGTTAATTATGTCAATAGATCTTCAAACAACTTGACTTTTTCAGAATCCAACATCCACTCATCGTAGTACAGACCTTTTATTGTCTTCAAGAACTTTGGAAAATTCAATCGTGCTTGGCGCAAAGTCTGCGGATCTTTGAATGAAAAGAGGTTATACGTCTCTTCCTCGAATGAACTCCAAGGGAACATCAGTTCAATGTAAGGATTTCCGCAAAAGAAATGTGGTAGGAATTCTGCATTAAGACTAAGTTGAAGATATCTAATGAAGTATCCTAATGCCTCTTTCACTCCACTAAGTTGTTTTTCTTTGCTAGGTATTGTCAAGAATAGGATGCAATATAGGCAAATATTTTTAAGGTGGTAGGATTTTACTACACTGTCTATCTGAGATTCACCAAGTGAATTGCGATTGAAATTGCGCAAAGCACCCTTCAGTAGCCTACAGGCGGTCAAAATGTACCGCTGACTTAGGTTTCTGCGAGCTACGTCTAAAATATGCTTTTCATATCCACAAGTTGAATTTCGCCATAGAATATATCTGTTGTTTGATGAAATGAACTGGTTACTCTCACTGACCCATTTCATGATTCCGTATCTTTCACATGCCATCTGTCTATCATTATAGGATGTAGGGTGGTAATGGTAGCACTGATGAAAATCATGAACCGTGTATGGATCTGGTACTGTATCAGACGACAAGCAAAGGGCGGGAACCAGGTCAGCTTCTAAGACTATAACATTTACACCCTCAAATGATTCAAGTTGCATTTTAGCAAGTCTTTTCAATCCACTTCGGCTGTTCACCCGTATAGTAATTTTTAAGTTAGGGGCGTTTACACTACGAATCATTTGGTAGTTTTCACCTGGAATTGTCATTCTCTGCAACTGCTTGTTAATTTCGTCCCTTGATTCATCCAAAAGAGATGTGAAAACTTTCTTCTGGAAGTTATTCGTGTTAATGTATGTCCCCCCTAATTCATCCTCAAGTATACTTTTATTTCTCATCCATGGTAGAACTTTATCAGTATCGATGATTTTCTCTTTGAAAAGGCCAGGCAGTACTTTACCATAACGATCAAAAACATCCTCTTTCTTGGTCTTCAACCCATCAATTCGAAAAGGTAAAATGAAATCAAATTCCAATGGGTCACAGACCTTTAAACCTTCTCTTGAGCTACCTTGCTTTATAAAAGTGTCATGTAATACAAGTCCTGGAAAACGGATGTTGGCTGCTTTTTTCATTTCACGTGCAATGACCCTGATAACATTGCCCATAATCCTACAGCTATCTTCCCAATCAGTGTGATTTACATGCAAATCCTTTACTGTGAAGTATTCGCTGATGCCACTGTCTCCAGGCCCAGTTTCAAAAACTGGCTCTCTCCATTCGTTATATTTCGAACCAACTCTAGCGCTTGATGTTAACCTAAATTTGATTTTAAAAAGTATAAGATTGAACAGTTAATGTCAGTATCTCAATAATCATTCATTTGATATGTTGATCATCAAATTGAGTTTTACACATCACATCAACATTTTCCATGTTTTCAGTTACATATTTTTTTAACCTTAATATCTGAAGCCCATAAATGCTTATATGTCTAATAACAAGGTTTACTCTACTTGTAAACAAAAACATTTAGGTCATTTATGGTCCATGTAACACTTAACAATTCAAATTTCTTCAATGATTTCGAGTTTTAAATTTTGCTACAATAGTTAGCTCAAACTCAAACTTATTTCGTAAATTGAAATTAAATATTTTAGATCAAAAACGTAAACTTTCAAATTTAATTTCAAACAAGTTTCGAATTTTGAAGTTTTAGACTTTTACTTTAAATATTCAGAATTCAAATTCCAAAAAAAGATTTTGACATTATAAACTTTTGTGTTTTTAATTTATTGCTTGTTTGAAAATTTTACACTTAAGATTCTAAGTTCATTACAATGTTCCGTATTTTGATATTTTAAAATTAACTTTAAACTTCGCTGTTTATAAAGCCTAAACTGCCCCAAGTTATGTTATGTCGTATAACATGCATGTATGTTAAAGTAAGCTTTATTCCTTTAAACGTCTTTTAAAATATGATTGAGTCAGAAATGTATCAATCGATATTTATGGCACGCCAAATTCACAAAAATGAGATAAACCTAGTTTCACATTTGATAAACTAGGTTTATCGACTGTAAACTATAGTTTACAAACCGTAAAAATTCGTTAAGTATAGTTTTCATCTGTAAAACTATATTTAATGGTTGTTAACTATAGTTTATGAATGATAATCTAAGTTTATCTGTCTGTAATAAGCGTTAACAATAGATTTTGTTGATAAACATAGATTCACGTTTGTAAACTATAGTTTACAATCGTAAACTATAGTTAAAAGTTGTTAATCATAGTTTCACAAATCATGAAACTATATTTATCAGATCGTTAACTATAGTTAACAGTTTGTAAACTATAGTTTACAAATCGTGAAACTGTATTTATCAGATAATCTATGTTTTGCAATCGCAAATGATTGTTTTCAGTGTTAAGTATAGTTTACGGTTGTGAAACATAGATTATCGCGTTAACTATGGTTTACAGATGTAAAATATAGATTAACGTTGTTAACTATAGTTTACAGTCCGTAAACTATAGTTTACAACCGATAAACCTAGTTTATCGACTGTGAAACTATGTTTAGCTCATTTTTGTGAATTTGGCGTGCCATAGATATTCATTTCAATTTCCATTTTCAAAAATGTACAATTTGAAGCCATTTAGAGGGGATTCTATTTTCCTTTTTACAATGCTTGTACGAAAATTTAATTATAAAAAATGTATAAACAGCTACTTAACTCATTCTTACATATATACAGGTATTTTGAGTTGGAACAGCTTCAAGATTTTTTAAAAGCTTTTAAAATCTTCCCTTAAATATCTATCTAAATTAATAAATATGTTCAATTTGCATCATTTTTTTCAACTTTGCTGTTAACCTGCTGTTCAGCATGAACATTGCGAGCTAGCAGATCGATTAATTCGAATTTCAGTGTCAAAATTGTTTATTGGCTTCTCTCTCTCTCTCTCTTTCTCTCTCTCTCAAATAACAACATATTTACCTTGTTACAGTGGCAAAAGTTTCATTGAATCTACCACAACTACAATGTACGCTGTTAATCTTTTCTGGACTGAAATTTGAAAAAAAAACTGATTTGTGGTATTTCAAAACACGTGTATAATCAGTTTTATCTCTTTTCTCAATTAAAGTCAATATATTGGACATTCTAGAGCCCCCATTTCATACAATTTGTGTATGTCCTTTACATAAAATTTAACTGTCAGTTATTATTCAAAGTATAACCAGTGAATCATGGTAAAGACTTGATACGAGTCTCCATACTTTATGTACATTACAGGTCAAAGTCCTATTAAGAGGTCAAATTCAAATATCATGTCTTTATCTACTGATTGTACTGATTTTTTTATGCATTTCAATATATTTAAATTCAGTATATCCGAAATATCTAAAATCCATGGTTTAAGTGTTCAAGCTTCATTCATACTACACCCTGATCCCATCTCAGTCGTTTCAAGGTCCTTTGTTTGTCCTAGTAACGACTTTACATTGCATGTGAATCTACATATATGCATGTTCTATTTTTACATAACAATGCACTCAAATACCCAGTATAATGGTATCAATATATTTTACTAAAACAAATAGTACCATAAATAGGTGCAGCTCATATATATTTTGTTTTACATTCATATCAAATAGTAAATGTATGTGCATGGTGTGAAACCCTTCCTGTTTTCAAGACAACTATATATATAGTAACTCACTTGACTTCACTTCTCCTTTCGGAACTACGTTTACACACATATGTCAGGCAAAACAAAAAGGCAGCTGTAACTGCGCCAGCTATAATGGTGATGCAAATTGGTAATGGATCATTGTCTTTCATGATTATGGAGCCCAAAAAAATTCTCCAGGTGTGTGGATCTTTAATTATTATGCAAAGCAAGATGGTACATCAAACAAGCCTGAAATAACAAATTTAAACTTAAAAAAAAATAATGCAAATACACTCCACTTGAATCTGTCAAGATCTCGCTACACATATATTTACTATACAGCATATCTTAAATAAGATGTGGAGGAATCCACTTAAAACTTTATATCTTAAATGAAAATGTAAATTGACAACGAAATTTAAGTTTGTATATAAATTCCAGCCTGTTAGAGGAAATGCTACGATCTCATTTTAATTCTTTGATTTTAGGGAAAAGGAATTATTAAAAGTCAGAGTTATTTCCTTATTTCTGTTTTGAATTTCTGGATCCGCAAATAACAGCATTTGCCAAAGGAGTGCAGGCGTAGGGTTCAAGTTTCCAAGCACAAAAATCAAGGTTATCATAAAGATGTACGTCAACTTTAACATGTTTAAATTCTTCTCGATAAAAATTTCCTAGCTTCATAAATATTAAATATACAGGGCTTTCATTTTTATATTTTTTGCTAGTTCTGAAGAAGTTTACAGTGGCCGGTTTACTTTCAGCAGATTTTAATAAATAAAATCTGTTGATTTTTCATTGTTTATGTTAAGGCCAAATGTTCATCCATATAAAAGTGTTTCCCAAGAATGAATATCGAATTAGAATCATTAGTTAACACTTACGTAACAAGTGTTGTTTTCTTTTTGCAAAATAAAAAAAAAAAATTTGTATCAATATAAAAAAGAGTAATAACACATTAATACAAATCTAAATAGAAGATTGATATGATTCAACAAAGAATTAAGTACTCACTTGCAGTTAACCATGTTCTACCTTTATCATGAAGAATGTACGGTAACCTTGCACAGTTTTAAACGCATAGAATTAGCTTTGTTTTATGACATATAGCTAACGCTCTCACAGAAAACATCAAAATAAGAGTAAACTAAAAATTTTTAATTATCTACAGAGTTTTCCGATTTCCCAATTATGACAATGGGGCTTGGGAAGGGTGTGACCTTCGAGAGGAACATTCACCACGACTCGTGATGATTTCAGATCTCACCGTTTTGCTCTGTCCACATTTCGTCTTGTTTTTAAAAGTTGACTTTATAAAAGTTTATATTACGATTAATGTTTATTTATCGTATCATTACGTTTCAAGATCAGTCGAAGTGATCTGTTTGATTTAAACCTCGGGTTATAAAAACACATAAAAGTTATATCAAACCACAAACAATAAGAGATCCTGGATTGATAACAATGTAAGAATTAAAGTCTCAAAGTTTTTTGATTTATTGGAATTCATTTTCATTGAAATACTCTCAGAAAAAACGGCATGCTATATATGTAACATAGTGATGTGTTCAAAATTTTCACACAATACATTTAAGGAATTTCCACCCTCACAATTTTATAGGTTCAAAATACAAAAAACTGCATTTATTTTCATTCAATATACTTTAAACTTTCCATTTATTGCAAAAAATGTATAGGTTACCATATTATTTAAGATGCGAAACATAAATAAACAGAAGTGTATGTCAACATAAAAAATTGTACATTTTTTGTAAACATTATTCAGAAAAATATGTGAAAACTTGTTAAAATGCATAATTCTGATGCTGAGTGTTCCGAAATACTTCTTACTTAAAAGATACTTTTGAATTGTGAATATCAGGTAAACTATTTTACAGAAAAGCAAATGCCTGAATGAAGAGACCTTAGAAGGAGTTATTGCCCTTGTAAACATTTTTTAAAGATTGAATAATTGATTAAATATAGAAAATATGCATTTTTTAAATTCTTTAACTAAACAATATTTATCATTACACCTATTGTAAAGCATTCTTCCAAGAGATATCATTCTATAAGGTAGGGATTTAAACTAATTACAGTTTTTGCAAAAACCTATGACATCATAGAAGGGTGGAATTACCTTAAAGTGAACCATGTGTTTCCAACAAATCTTCGAATAACATGACTTTATCGGAATCTAACGCCCACCCTTCGTAGTAAAGTCCTCTCAATGTATCCAAGAACTTTGGCAAAATCAATTGTGCTTGGTGCAAGGTCTGTGGATCTTTGAATGAAAAGAGGTTATACGTCTCTTCCTCGAATGAACTCCAAGGGAACATCAGTTTGATGTAGGGATTTCCGTAAAAGAAATGTGGCAGGACTTTTGCATCAATGCTTAGTTGAAGATATCGAATAAAGTATCCTAATGCTTCTTTAACTCCACTAAGTTTCTTTTCTTTGCTTCGCATCGTCAAGAAAAGGATGCAATAGAGGCAAATATTTTTAAGGTGATAGGATTTTACTACACTATCTAGCTGAGAAGTGCCCCGTGAATTCAATCTAAATTGATGCAACGCCCCCTTCAGTAGCCTACAGGCAGTCAAAATGTACCGCTGACTTTGGTTACCTTGAGCAACATCTAAAATGTGCTTTTCATATACACAGGTTGAATTTCTCCATAGTATATCTCTGCTTTGCCTCGGGTCCAATGGGATGGCATTGGTACTTTCATTGACCCATTTCATGACTCCGTATCTTTCACACGAACTCGGTCTATCTTCATACGATGTAGAGCGATGTTGGAAGCTTTGATTAAAATCATCAACAGTGTATGGATCTGGTACCGTCTCAGAAGACAAACAAAGGGCGGGAACCAGGTCAGCTTCTAAGTCTATAACTTCTAAACCTTGAGAAGACTCAAATACCACCCTATCTAATCCCTTCAATCCATTTGGACTTCTCACCTGTATTGTTATTTTTAAGTTAGGGGCGTATACACTACGATAAATGCGGTAGCTTTCATTCCAAGTTCTCTTTCTCCGTAACTGCCTGTTTATTTCGTCCATTGATTTGTCCAAAAGGGATGTGAAAACTTTCTTCTGAAAGTTATTCGTGTTGATATATGTTCCCTCAAAGTAATCAACAAGCACATCGTTTTTTCTCATCCATGTTGGAGGCTCATAATCATTGATGATTTTCTCTTTGAAAAGGCCAGGTAGCACATCACCATATCGATCAAAAACACCCTCTTTCTTTGTCCTTAAACCTTCAAGGCGAAATTGCAAAAGAAAATCAAATTCTAATGGATCGCAGACTTTCAAACCTTCTCTTGAGCTTCCTTGTTTGATAAAATTGTCGTGTAAAACAAGGCCGGGAAAATGAATCTTGGCCGAATTTTTCATTTCTCGTGCTACAACTTTCATCACCTTGTCCATAATCCTACAGCTATCTTCCCAGTCTGTCTGATCTACATGCAGACCTTTCTCAATGAAATATCTGCATATGTCACCTTCTCCATGCCCAGTTTCGAAAACTGGTTCTCTCCATTCGTTATAATTTGATCCGATATTGATACTTGATGTTGGCCTAAAATCAAGAAAGAAAGTTTTTTTTAAAAATCCAGAATTTGTAAAATTTGTGTACAGTATTCACAAGTTATAGACACGGTGGGTGTGACCGTCATCATGAAATTCAAAATACCGTATAAGCAGATTTTTAGCGAGGATTTAATTTTGGCATTATCAGCGAGGGTTCAAAGATCGCTAAAATTGAATATCGCTAAAAATTAATTGCGCTTTATTTGTAATCTAAACTACTTTAGTGAGCTTTTTAAAATCGCAAAAATTACATCTCGCTAAAAATAAAATACAATTATTTTTAAGGACAAACCGCTAAAATCGCGTCTTGCTAAAATTTCCACTTATACTGTATTTTATCTAAAAATTTTAAAAAAAAACCTCAGTCGTTGAAATTTCTCCGTATATTTCTTTGAGGAGCAAAAATAAGCAACCAAATATAAATTGACTCGTGTTAAGAACTAATTAAAATCGGATCCTTTGATCCGCTTACCTAGATCGCTAAAATCAGATCCTTAGATCCATTCCCGAAGATCGCTACACACACTCGTGTAGCCATCTATGTGAGCAAATCAAAGGATCTGATTTTAATCACATTGATTCGTGTTTCTGTTGTCAAATTAAGTAATGAGGGAAGTTTCATCAAAATCGGTGGCCATGAATTCCAAAATGTTTAATTGTTTGCAGATCATTGTCCCCTTTACGTTTTCATCAGGTTTCATCTTTTTGATATTAAAAAAAAATAATGTATAGATCCTAAATACATAAGAGGAATTTATAAGCGGTATTTATTTTTGTGAGAACCACCGCTTTCAAAGTAAATTGCTTGTATTTTTATGTTGTTGAAATATGTTGATGAACATTCCCCTGTCGAATTGAAGTTCTCGCAATTTGACGTCCATTAATCATTAAGTGTACTCTTGAAAATCAAGGGCTCTACGGTCTACCATAGACTATAATACATATCATGCAGTATAAAAGAGAGTTAACCTATTAACTTTAATGTGTGGAATATTACATGGCTAGATAATAGGGATTTTTTACGTTTAAATATGTCGAACATAGTTCTAGAGATTGCGCTTTTGTATCCATCACCTCTCTTTCTAGTATTATTGCATTTGATTATTAATTTATTAATTATCAATAAATGATTTATATTTACCTTCTCACCATGGGTGAAGCTTTACTGGATTTAGTCCAATCCCCAGACGAGCTAAAAGTGAATTATTTTAGAATAACAAGAAGCCCATGGGCCTTATAAGTAACCTGAGCATCATGGAGCAACTTTCCAACCTTTCCAACCATTGAATTTGGTTTGTTTTAAACCAGAGGCCACGGCATTCAAATTTTTGAAAGAAGCACTTTTGTTGATAAAAACTATACACTTAACAGGCCCAGCTTATATAAAACCCACGTGCAGAGAAGAGGAACAAGAAATGTATTTCAACCAAATTAGTGATATTGTGCAATAATCCGCATTGTTATATCTTTAAAAATGTGTTCTTATACAAATCTATACAAAAAAAAAAATCGAACAGTCTTTCAAATGTATTACTGAGCGGGCATGAAAAAGTCGATGTTTGATCACTGAGTGAAATATTGGACCTGTCGATGAGATGTGGACCGCTTACGTCACAATATGGGCGGAGCTTAATCTCATTCGCTTTCGCCGGTGTTCAAACGTGATGGACCTGAGGTTACATCACGGAGGATAGTGAAAGATATACATGTATGTCCAAAAGAATTGAAATGAAAGGTATATTAACAAAACATTTATTGACTGTATTCTCGGGCAAAATGCGTTTTGTCGACCCTCGAACCAATGAAACTGTCTGCCTTCGGCCTAACGGCCTCAAGCAAGCAGTTTTGTTCTTAGGTCCGACAATGCGCATGCTGCCCTCAAACTAAGTCAATAAATGGATAGTGCCCCACCCAACAGGAACCACTGACCCTTAGACCACATATGACACAATTTTGGGAAAGAAAACCTTGCTCATAATAAAAGTTTAATTAATACCAAAGAGCAGATTTCAAAGCATTGATTCATTTTCAGTTTATTACGGTACCCCTGACCCTGGGACATTAAAATTCACAACTTTGGAATAAGGACCATTGCTTATCATACCTATATAAGGAGTTCATCTGCTACTGGAACCTAAGAGCAGAGATTTTCAAAGAATCAATGCATTTTTACTATGATATTTTTATCATATTTATACAGCCCCACCCTTACACGAGAACCCCTGACTCTATGGCCCTGAAATTCACAATTTTAGAAGAAGCACCTTTCTTCATCATAACAATGTGTTTAGATAGTTTGTTTCATACCCAAAAGCAGTGAGGAAGATTAAAAAACAGAAAAGATTTTCAAAGAAACAATGCATTTTCAATATATAATATATATAGCCCCGCCCTAGCACTAGAGCCCCCGACTCTTGGACCATGAATTTGCCTAGAAGACTCACTGCTTATTACAATCATGCCAACAGTTCAACCGCTTGATATCTAGGAGTAGAGAAGACGATTTTCAAAGAAAAGTAGAAAACATTAATTTTAATGGTTTTAGCCACACACCCCAGGCCCAAGAGGGGCAGGTGCCATGAAATTCAACATTGTTGTCCCCCATTAGCCCCTTGGTGGAGTGGTTCCAGAGAAGAACCTGAAAATGTTCAAATGTTCGCACGCAACGCACAACACACTAAAGAAAACGATCGTCAGACAAAAACAGACAGCAATACACATGTACAGTGTAGGTCACCAAAGCTTACTCTGGTTACTTGAAAATTTATAACTATACATTTTATGTACTTTAAAATCAAATAACATTTACAGAATACGCATGCAAATCAGATTGCCTAAATATGACATAGGCGTCGGAACCGGGGGGGGGGGTAGGGGGGCTTAACCCCCCTCCCACTTTTTTTTTTGCAAAAATAGACATTATATAGGCATTGAATATTGAGATTTACCTTTTTTGTTGGCTTACCCCCCCCCCCCCCCACTTCCGATTAGCCCCCACTTTCAATTTGCTTCCGACGCCCATGTATAAAATAGACAAAAAGTGAAGATTTAAAAATCGTTCGAGTTATAAAGTAATTATTAACGAATCTTTTTACAGTGTTAAAAATTTTGATTTCCTGTTTTGATAAAGTTTTACTCACTTATTTGGTCTCTCCTTTTCGGATCTAGGTTTACTTATCAGGTATATCGGAAGGGCGATTGCAGCTGCCCCAACTATGGAGGCGACACCAAGCGTTAATGGATCCTTCAATTTGTCTCTCATAATAGACAGAAAATCCTTTTGTTCTTGATCCTTCGACATAATTATACGAAGCTAGATGATACAACAGAAAACCTGAAGAAGAAAAAATAAACGCAGAAAATGAGTTTTGTAAACCTGGTTAATGACCACCAGTTTGTTTCGATTAAAAGTTAGTGGTCTACATTAGGGAGTTCATGTGAAAATGTCACGTGCTTTTTATCAAGAATTTCATTCATAGCTAGTGCGCCTTGTACAACGTTATCGTGTGCATTTGTTGGTCTCCTGATAAATGATAGATATTTCATTAATCTTTTACAAATAATTTTTTATGTTATCATTCAAAAATATTACATTTACATTGTAAATATCATCATCAAATATGATAGCAGGCGAAAAGAGCATTCAAAATCAATCACGCTCCCGATACCTAATAATACACAAGATAAACATCGGCGCCATCTTAACATGCTTAATTGGTTTTGTCTCTGATATATTACACTAACTTAATATATTTTCGTCTTCAACTCCGTAAAAATAATTACCTGTAACCATATTCTTGATCTCTCAGTTTTTACGTGACACATTAATGTTAACATGCGACTTATTTATCTCATACGTGTTGGTGATACAGGCGGTTGGATAAACTTATGCTTTATCCACGGGTAGATGCTTTATCAATAGCACTGCCGGTTTTGACACGATCCCTCTCTTCAAAATTTTATTTGAAACTTTTATTTGTGAAAATTATTGCCCTAATGAATGATAAAGCGGGATAAATATCGTTAAAAGCCAGAAAAAGACTCGTTTATGTCAAAGATGTGTCTTATTTTATCAAGGAACCTGTATTGGCTACTTGAAGACAGATGTTACCCCCCCCCCCCCCTTTTTTTTTCGGAGAAAGTAAAGCCTAGCAGTTAAGTTGTTGTTATAAGATTCCTTTCACATCTTCAACAATGCTTTCTTATATTATACTAGTAATACTGCATATGCCTACCTAGTAATGTAGGTGTTACTTACCATGGATCAACAATGAATCTACAAGTAGGCCCCTAGCCTTGCCCAACATGTTTTGTACTGCCATCGGACGTCCAAAGAGTTCATTTTGACGATCCCCTGGTCCTTACAACTTTCAGTCAGAAGTTCGTTTGATGTAAAGCTCCAGCAATTGTCACATAATATTTCCATTTCTATTTTTTTCTCTGTGATAACTGTTTGAAAGTTGTGGGAGTTTATTTCTTGATAATTCTGCCGGAATGTAAATTAGACAGGTCGATAGGTCAGCAGCTTAGGAGGCCTAATACGCATGCAAATCTCGTGCGCATCTGTCTCTGTGTCTGACGCTAAGGAGGCCAAATATGCATGTACCTGGTATTGGCATGGAAGTCCTCGTGTAATTTAAATCTATTAGTTTACATTTTTAATGTCTAAGTCTACAATTTTATTTCACTATGAAATGGAAATATAAGGAATTACTGTCTAGTTAGGAGATTATGCCAGGGACATCAACAATAGTGGGAAACATGGGATAATTTTAGCATAACGGGCTTCGCCCGTTATGCAAATTATCCCATGTTTCCCACTATTGTTGATGCCCAGGCATACTCTTCAAACTAGACAGTGATTTCTTAAATGTTTTCAAGATGCAGGTAGCAAAAATTCTATATCTTTAACACGATCTACTTTCTTTCGAGGCATGTCAACATCAACAGTGGTCATCAAGTTATACGTTCATCAATTTGAATTAGCAATCATTCAGTAGTTTCGCAGGGGATGTCTCAAAGTTTTGTTAAAACGAAAGTCGTATGAGATAAATAGAACATCTATAATTGTGTGATTTGATGTTGGCCTTATCCAGCTCGTTGAAATGGTGTATGTATATACCGGTGTCTCATTATATCGCGGTACTTAATTCTTTTGCATAAAAAGTGTAATTTCAAATTTTTACTTTAACTTATATCAAATGATATTTATAATTCTAACTTTGGCCTAACTTTTTAGTGTCAGATTATTTTCCAAGCTTGCATCGTTTTATTTGTGGTCTATTTTTAAAACAGGAAGTCTAATTTACCTCCTAAATTGGAGAGTCTCATTGTATCGCGGTATGGGTAAATATGGACACTTGTACATGATATGGACCTCAATTTTTATTTTTGAATTTACGATGTAATTCTGCATGAAAAATAAACAGTTTTTCTAATTAAAGACTTTCAAGAGATGAACTTTTTAAATATTTTGTACTAGGTTATAAAATTTGATGGGTCTGCAAATCTGTAAAAATTACGTTTAATTTGAATATTTCTTTTTCCAAACGGATGTTCCATACTTTTTAATCATCAAAAAAGTAAAGATCCAGACAACATCAAGATTGTCCAGCAACAAAAAGGATATAGGCTATGTATCCAAATTTTTGCAATATACCGCGATACAATGAAACCCACGATATAACGAGAATCGAGTATACACCATTTCAACTCGTTGGATAAAGCCGATATCAAATCACACAATACAGATATCCTCTATCAAACTGCGACTCATTTATGTCAACATTCGACTTATCATTTCTTATGTAGAATACATGAATACCTGTCTATGTTCTCTGCATCACAGTTAATGACGCAATATGCTGATATGACGTCACAAAGCTCTGACTGTTCGCTTTAGGTCTAGGAAAATATCAAGTTTTGGCAAGAATTATCCTTATTCGATTCCATAATTAATTTTGTCGTCTTCTTAAAAATTTCAAGGCATAAATTGGTTAATTTTTGGCAGTTTCCTGAGCATTCGAAATGGGAAAGTGTTAAACGCAACACGCGAAAAATAGGTGACGTTTGATGACGTTACAGCGCACCGGAAAGCAGATGAGTTTGATTTAGATGGTGTAATAACACCCTGAGTGACTTGAAATTAATACAGAAGAATTTTTTGTAAAAAAATCAACAGATCCTTAGTATAGAATCGAAATGGGAGTGTTCTTAGGGAAGTACGTCTTTCTTGATCGAGTCCCTAGGTTGAACAAACATAGGGAAAAACTGCTGTAATATTGTAATAGCAAAAGACACTGTCACTGTTGACCGTCAATTTAAGATTTTCTATTAGTTGAATAGTGATGGGAATATTGTTCGTAACTTGCTAATAAATCATCAGAAGATTGCTTGTTTGTGTCAGGTTGGTTCCTCAACTGTTTATGGAGACTAAATCATGAAATTCCTAAATGTGTATAAGTGGGACTTTCCCAACTTTATGTAAATTATCACAAAGATGAAACGTAACGCTGTTGCGAGACAACTTGTCCACGACCTCACCGGACAACCCAGGTACAAACACAAATTTAAAAAGAAACTAGAGGTATACTGTGAGCACTAATCTCATTAGGTGAATATCCCAGCCTCCCATATGATTATAATGGTTGAGTCCATGTTTTGTACACGGAGACTCGAAATAAGTGTCAGATCTATCAAGACGTAAAATAAGACTGAGATGCACAATGACATTTTGTAATAAAGAATCTATGAAAGTATCATCAAATTTTAATCACTTGTATTAAAAGAGTTGCGGATAAGAGATGGGTACCCTTCAATATTACAGGGAAAAATGACAAAAAGTCAATGTGCCAAGAGGCTATGGGAAACCCAGAATATGTTTCCGACCGTAAAGTAAAATAGAAAGTGCCCCGGCAATGGCAAGGAGTTATATAACAAAGATTCTGTGAAAGTCTCATTTAATTTCATTCAGTGGTATAAGAGGAGTTGCGGATAAAAGATGAGTTCCCTGGTCAAAGCATAACAGAAGGGCGGACATCCCAATCACAATATACCTTTCCACTTTTTCAAGCAGAGGGTATAATAAGATATCATATTTGGAAATTCACTAGGATGTAACATGAAGTTGGTCACGTGATCAAATCCTATAAAGCCCGAAATATTTCAGTATGAAAGTTGCACTTGCGAGGCATTCAACATTTATGAGTAAGTCGTTAGAATAAAACGTATACCCCACCCCACTTTTGACCCCTTCTCTGCCTTACGGTGTTATGAATTGCCGTATATAACTTTCCACACATGTAGTTTCTAAGCAAAATACATTAAGAATGTATAAATATTATAAATACATTAAAAAATATAAACATTAGAGAAAATAATTTATTGTAAAATATCAGATATATCAAATAGAAAGAAACTCTAGATATAACAACTTGAATGAAATACATGTTAATTAACAAATGAATGATGAATACATGTTGTAAACATACATTATATGACAACAAATGCAATATTCATACAACTACAACAAGTATTTCTATACAGCTTTCAATTTTATTTTATTTTTGCTAAATAAAAAAAGAAGAGATCCATGAGCCACAACGTTCATCTGAGAATCTTTGGCTATTAGAATCTTCGGTTCTTCACCGAAATCTTCCTTGTAATATCTATTGTGGCCCCGCCCTATCTCCGGGATCATGATATGAATTTTAAATTGTAAACTGCCCAAGGGTGCTTACGCATTTGTTGCAGCATTTCTGGCCAAGACGTTTTAAAAAAATGTTTTTATATATTACATTGAAAATTTTTGATTCCCTATTGTGGCCCGCCTTACACAGGAGGTTATAATTTGGACAATTTAAAATCTACACTATATCAGGATACTTCCACATAAGTTTCAGATTTCTAGTGGTTCTTGAGAAGAATTTTTGTTATACTAGTACATATAGTGTATATTTTTTCCATATATTTCAATATAAAAATCGGATTCGCTATTGTATTTAAGACCTCCTGAGGTCATGGTTTGAATAGTTCAGAACCTACACACATCCCGGAGATGCTTCCACATAAATTTCAGCTTTTTATATCATGTGTTTTTGGCCTATTGGTTGTTGAGAAGATGATTCCACCCAATGTTGTCTTTTCTTGTTTATCACCCTTTGTAAAGGGTTTGGACCTTCATTTGATAAATTTAAATTCCCCTTTACCCAAGAATGCTTTGTACCTAGTTTAGTTTAAATTGACCCAGTGGTTCTTGAGAAGATGTTGAAAATGTGAATGAAGAGTTTTTAGATGGAGAGACGGGCGGACGACGGACAAAGTATGTTAAGAAAAGCTCTCTTGAGCTTTCAGTTCAGGTGACCTAAAACTACAAGAAGTAAAAAAATGAGTTTATACATTCATATAAATGGAAATATGCAGTAAAGAAAATGGGGACGTCTTTTGGGAAAATAGATGATGAACTGTTTTAAAATACTTTCTTTAAAATGTAAACAAGCCATTAAAAATATTATAAAATACTGTATTTATCAAACACACATTGAAAGTTCTATGTGATACAATTCACTGATTGCTTTGTAACCCAAAGACATTAAAATTTAAAATTAAGGAGAATATAGGTTACATGTAAGAACCCCTTTTGGCCCTCGATTTGAGTGTTGTCATGATTCCACATTAAAGTTTGTTGTCATTGCTCTTACGGTGGAAATATTGATTTCAAGTTTTTTTTTTTTGTTTTTTTTTGTGAGGGGGGGTTACACAAAGGTCTCAGGAAGTTCACAAAATAAGCCATTTTCAAAATTCCCGTAATTTTTCATTGATTGTATAGTACATTCTTTTTCAGAAAACATAGATCAGAAGCTTGTCTATCCACCGAAACATATTTTATGCACTTGTGCTCCTTGTGGATAACAATATCAGAAAGGCAAGTTTGTATTCTCTGTTTCCTTAAGTGAAAAGTATCTCAAATATGAGGAAATTCAAGCAAAACCGAAGAAATTCAGTAAAATGTCCAACTTTGGCACCCTCTTGTACCCCTATACTTTTTAAATCAAAGTTATTGCTGTTTTGAACATAAGCAACATTTACAGTTCTTAACTACAAACTATCACAATTTTAACTTTGTTTTGAATTTTACATCAAATGATGGGCTAAATTTAGCCGGTATCGTATCTTGTCCTTCGTGTATATTTTTTACTTAAATAATCCGAGGCCAGAATAATTAGACGAGGATAACAAAATTCCTTTTACATTAAAACCAAAGTAATTATTTCAAATACTTAACAAAACATGCAAGAAAAATAAAAATGAATGCATAATATAAAACATTGAATGATCCGATCTACAAAACAAGAATCTTGACATCGTGTCAAGATAAAATGTATCTCTCCCTCTTAAAAACCCCTTAATCATATGTTAAAGAAGAAATATACTAGTTTTCGTCAGAATAGGACGATTTTCTCCTCAGTTTGGACTATCAGTTGGCGTGGCTTTCTCGGCGCTACGTAATGGTGAATACTAGTAGGTCCTCATTGGTTGAGAAATTAATAACATCAGGAACTTAAAATTGTTGTTGACAACGATGGGACGACTTATGCCCCACCTCTGTGCCGTGAGAGAACTTTTAATTGGCTATTTACTACACCAGTTGACATTCGGTCGCATTTCTATCATATGTATATTTCAACAGTGAAGGGAAGCTGTGTAAATTTCAGAAGCTAATTAGGTAACGTCGAGAATGCCACGCCTTACTGAAAGTCCAAACTAAGCGTGTAATGGTCCTATTCTATTCGAAATGGTGCACCTTTAACGTTTTAAATTAATTGTTCCTTCTTTCGAATCAGATGACATACATATTATATATGATGTTCTACTCAGTCTAATATACATGCCTATTATTAAGTCACTTAATTTTAATAGATATGGTATTGAGGTGGTACATGTACGTACGTGTTTGAAGTGCTTCAATAACAGTGTAATGAAAGGTATGCACTATGCATATGCTTAAATCCTGTAAGCTTATAAATAGATCCAATGAATCTGTCTTTTGAGCAGCACAATAAATATATCACAGCAAAATAATAATAAAATAAAATCGTCTTATAGTTGAGACACTTTTCTGAGTAATATTTCTCATTCTGCAACAAAGACCAGCCTCTTAGGTTTTTTATTTCCACCACTATGGCCGAACTTGGGATCATCAATTCTAAGCATCTCTGCAGCTTGTCTCGCCATTTCCATTCCGGAAACTGGCCCTCCGCCCTTTGTTTGGGAAATAACACGAATCGTTGGATTGGGATTATAAGCGGGTCGACGTTCATGCCCCTCATACGGAGGTGGTGGGCTCATAAATCTGTCTTCCTGGTGACCGTCGTGTGGGTGGCCCCTAGGAGGCTGTGTGGGTCTTGGTGGAGGCTTTCTCGGGATGTTTTCTCTCTTGCCTGCCCTATCCTCCTCATCTTCTGGTTTTCTCTGAGGTGTAGGTTTAACTTCGTTCACCTTACGTGGAGGCCTGCGTCTATCGGAACGTCCGCTCATTGTTTCTTCTCTAGTTGATCTGTCTCCGGGGTTTGTCGGAGAGTAGCCACGGTCTCTCGACTCTCTATCGCGGCGACCGGGAGGCATCCCATGTTTATCAGTTCGTTGTTTTTCTCGTGAGTTATCCCAGTGGAGGTCATTTCTTTTCATTTCCTCATCGGAGTCGTATCCTTGTTTTTGGGGCTGTCGTCTACGATTTGGCGACCCATCATAATCATCGAGGGATTCCTTTGTAGGACGGCGTTTATGGTGGTCTTTATGATGGTCGTTGTAATCCATTGGATGGTGATACATATCGTTTTGATGATGCATCATCTGCATCGGAATAACATTTGGATTATTATAATCAGACGGACCCGAATAAGCTGGTGGCATTTTCTTGACCTCTGTATGCTGATGTCTCCTATCGTCTCCTTCTTCCGGTATTGCCCATGGTAACGGCGTATCATGACCTACCCCGACGTTGACGTCAGAGACGCTGGCTTTAGATGCAGGTCGCATGTGACTTACAGCCGCTACCTTCATGGCAGTGTTTTGTGGGGATCCTCCCACTAGTGACGTCTTGTCGTTGTTATTCTGTGTTATGACGTCATGACATTCGTCTTCAGAATCATCATTATCTTTCTCCTTTTCCTTTTTCTTTGAACACAGATGCTGTCTACATTTATAGCAGCAATATATGGCGCTACAGCCACCATATACCAGTACGATGCAGGGTAATACGAGATACATAGCAAAGTTATTCTTATCCTCGTAAAACTCCTCTATCTGTTCGAAAAACGTTTTACTTTCTTCGACAACCACTGGTGCTGACGTTGTGGCGTTAAGGAGCTTTCTTCCAAGTCGTCCCTCGACATGCTTTTCTGAAGATAGTACTGCATACCCTGAAAGAGTCGACTGTGACGATTCAACATGTTGCAAATATCAAAAAACAAATATATTTCTCTTGAAAAATTTTACCATCAGTACAAATTAATAACTTTGCATGACATATCGAACAGTACATATTGCATAAATAACGATGCAGTATCATTCCAGTGATAACAAAAATATACATGTACCAAATGCTTCGATTCTACATGGACATTTTGGAGGAAAGTTTGTGTGTTTTTAACACTTTCAACAGGAACAGATGCATTATTAAATTTTTATAATAGAATGAAAATTTTTTTTGTTACACAAACAATCATGTCTTTAATTACCTTCAGTATAGGAAACTGCCACAGTCAATACGAAGCAGAAAGCTCCCGATATCACTTCCATGTCTCCGACCTAGAGGTAAGAATCCTGAAACAATTAAAAAATAGGCTTGAAATATCCTCAATCTATTGTTCACCTTAGGTTTGTGTTTTAATCAATTTCTTGGTGTTAGAAGCAGCTCATTTTTAAATATTGCATTCCTTATTCTGATAATCATTATAATTACACTCTGTAATAATTGTGTTGGATTCCGTGAGATCAAATGCAGCTCGTCTTGCGTGGATTAAAGAAAATCAATCGAACTCCAACAAAAAAAGGTATAGAGATTCATAATATAAATCAATAAAGTAAGAATTAGCTCTGTATTGAATAAAGTAAGAAATTATTACAAGGGCTCCCAGAGTTCAATAATAATATGTCTTGATATCGGTTAAATCAAAAAAAAAAAAAATTTTTAAATGTATTTTTTAAATCCTCTCTCTCAGAAAAGGAAAGTTGTCGATGAAAGCTATCGTCTTTATCTTATCACGGATGTGTCAAAATTATTTTAGTGTCCTAAGCCTTACCCCTCTATAATCCTTATTCTAATGTAGCCAAATAAAATTCAAATTATTAAAAGTAATGCATACATGTTGCCAATTCAATGATTTTGATTACTTTAAGAAAGGGGAACTTTTAAGAATTTTTTTTTCATTTCGGACAAAGTTACAAAAATGAAATTTGATGTATAGATCCGACGTTTGTAGAGATACTATGAACTTATTGCGGTTGAAAATTAATGCATCTACACAACGCACTTTTTCCAAAGTGCGTTAATTTTACTTTTTTTCAGTTAGTATGAGAAAAATTGTTTATTCCCGGACAATATAATGACTTTTTTAAACAGTTATTTGATAAGTATTAAGAGGTATAAAAAAATATTTATGTCTTTTATGCAATTTTATTGTTTATGATATAAATTGTAAAGCTGCTATTTTGGCCACAGTATAGCAAGTTTCCCCTCCTTTTCTCCATTCTCTCTCTCTCCCCTTTCTCTAACCACACTCTATGATTGCTCTCTCCTCTCTTCCCTCTCATTACGTCTCTCTCCCCCACACACTCTCTCTCCCTCTCTTCCCTCTCCATTCTTTCCCCTCTCTCCCCACTCTCCACTCCCTCTCTCTCACCTCTCTCCCCACTCTCACCTCTCCACTCCCTCTCTCTCACCTCTCCACTCCCTCTCTCTCACCTCTCTCCACACTTTCTCCTCTCCACTCCCTCTCTCTCGCTCTTCCCTCTCTCTCCTCTCTCTCCTCTCTCTCTCTCCTCTCCTCTCCTCTCCTCTCTCTCTCCCCTCCTCTCTCTAACTCTCTCTCTCCCCACTCTCAAGAGCGGAGTATGAGAGAGTTATCATCTCCCCACTCCAACCAGGAGTAGAGAGTCGAGGAGGCATAGGAAAAGGGCAGGTAAAAAGAAAGGGAATAGATTTCCCTAACCTATGACTCTCTCTCCCAGCATATTTCCATTCACACCACTTTCTCCCTCTTTCTTACATTCTCTTTCTTTCCTTTTCTCTTATTTTCTGCTTTACCACATTTCGTCACGTATTCGTCGTAGAAAAAATTGTATACGGAAACATTATTAATCATTCATAGTGTTTTAAGTCTGACACTACTATTATCACCAAAATTTACGGTACTGATTAGTTAGATTCAAACTAAATCAAAACCAATAATTTCTAATTATGATTTTGAACATTCTTGAAAATTAATTTTCCAAAGAAACGTATCTGTTCATTTATAATTGTGAAATAATCCATAGAAATTTGCAACGCATACAAAACGTTTACGCTAAGAATAGAGCTATTGAACCACTAAAAGTGCCATGTGTGATTCCCATTTCTGCTTAAACATTGTATGTGTATATCAGATTTTCAGTTTAAAATTGTTTTGCAACTTTTATTGGTATTCAAAAAGATTTTGTACATGATATAAACCTACATGAGTATCTACATGTACAGCTGTTGCAAATTTTATTTTTCTGTAATTTATGCATATGATATGACAATAAATATAAAACTAAATTAAAAGATTTATATCGATAGTGAACATGTCACTTAAATGATTCTAATTCCTTTTATCGTTGGTGTACATGTTTCTGGCCAACAAGGATTTGATATGTGTATGACTAGTATTTGGTTTACTCTTCTGACGATTTGGTGTTCACTATATCGCCTCTGGTGTAACACTGCCGCCTCTACGGGAACCTTCTGAATGGGGTGTCAATTGGTTGGTTATTGGACCAATCAGTTTTATGGGGTTTTTTTCATTCCAAGTCATTCTGTTAAGTCCCGAAGTTATGGATAAGGCGGGGGTCAACATAATTTAAAAAAAAATGTTTTACGGTAGATTCAGAAGAGAAAAAAATGTCCGTGTACCTGTGATGTACTTAGTTGCTGAGGAGAGGGGGTGAAGGGGGAATTTTCATTCAGTCGACATAAAAAAATTCATGAAACTAATTTTATTATATTCTGAAAATATGAATTAACTATAAAGATTATAGGACATATGATACATTTAAAAACCACCTTGAAATCCGAGGCAGATGCAAATTCTATTAATATCCATGACCCCTTCTAATATATATAGAAAGGTCATGTGTCGGATTTTAAGGCAATTTTTAATCAGCAACGTGTAGATGAAGGATAATAAGAGATAAAAATAAAGAAAAATATTTTAAAATAATAATTATTTTTTTGTTTTTAAATTACAGAAGTGAGGTGCATCGTAAAAGGAGGGTCATGTCCAAAAGCACATTTGGTATACGGGCCCAGAGATGCCAATTACGACAACCTCACCTGTTTTCCTGGTTTCGAATCAATTTTTCAGTTAGTATCAAATCAAGCGCCCTCTACTGTTGCTGACAATAAAATCTGCGGATCAAAATTATTGTAGAAATGAATTATCTACATTAAAAGTCTTTCCTTCATCACAATATTTTAATGGTTCAAACTCAACTCCAAAGTACAACAAGCTAATTAATTCCGGGAATCCGTGTCTCCCGCTGAAGGAAAAAAGGGGAGGGTGCTCAGATTGGGGGTTGACCCCCCCCCACCTCTTCCCTGGATTTGCAGAATTATTAAAGTATTTCCATCAGTACATTAAAGCTTGTTTTGTCTGTAAAAATATTTATTTATATGTAATAAAAGATAAAGGATTAATCAATAACTAATCAATACTAAATTAAATTCAGAATTAACATAACGTTAAAATATGAAAGGTCAAAATTTATTCAAATACTATGAATCTGTGTTTCATTGAAAAAAGTGTTACAATTTAGGTAAATTATGACAATGTTTACATGAACATTTATTGCCAATCAATTAAAAATTGAAAACGCGGATAAACATGTTTTATTTTCAGTGAATTGTTGATTACATCGTGATTCTGAGACGTACGAAATAATGACGTCGCACTAACGTTATATAACGTCTTAATGAAATTATATACGTTTGTTACAAATTTGTAAAACTTTAAAGTTTTTTTGCGAGAAAATGAGCGAGAACACATATTAATTTTTTTTAATAGATCGATTCTAAATTTATCTTAGTTTCATTGTGTTGAGTAATATAAAATTCGTCTGCGCCGTTTTTATATTACAAGCATGGTTTTGAATTGCGTTTACCGATGAGAAAGGCGCATTTACTATATATTTCATTGTAATAGCGTCACCAGTTCTCATCAACATTAGTGCCTTTGAAATACGATAACAATATAACCACGCAGACAAATCTCACAAAAATTTTAGAGAGTAAAATTTTAAACGAGAGGATTCAGTTGAAAAATTTTCAGAGTATGTTTTCAGGCAGACAGTAAACCCGCGATCTACCTTAATACAAAATATTTATCATATATATTTATAAATGATAGTTTGTACACGTCATGCGTCATAAATTCTTCATTCCAGATGCTAAATACTATCATTTAGTAATTGATAAAAAAAAAAAAAACTCAGTCGGGATTAGAATCAGGTGGCTTTCGCATGCAAAGCGAGAATCTTTCTCCTTGGCCATCGACGAACTTGACATGGCGAAGACATGTTTAAATCATGTTAAAATTTTAAAAAACAACAACAACAAAAAGAAAAAAAAAAACAAGTGTGTCTAGATAAGCCTCTACCAAACATTTTGTTAGGGGGTTATGGTATAAAATTTACCAAACATTTTGTTAGGGAGTTATGGTATAAAATTTAATTGCAAAAACTCAAAAGCATCTTGAGATATCGCCCGAAAATGAAAGTTTTATACACATAAAATGCATGAATTTACGACCTTGACCTTCGACCTTTTGACTTCAAATTTAATAGGAATCTTTTCAAGCCATATAGGAGTTATGATGTAAAATATCATTGTAAAAGCTCAAAGGTTTATTGAGATATCGTGCGAAAACGAAACTGATAGAATACAGATTTTTTAAATTAATGATTTTGATCTTTTCACCTGAAAATCAATAGGGGTCTTCCTCAGCCATGGATAGTTTTTGTGTAAAATTTCATTGCAAAACCTCTAAGGCTTCTCGAGATATCGTGTGGAAACGAATTCAAAGCATTATGCACAAACAGTACAACAGACGGACGGACAGAAGGACGGACGGACAGACAGACCGAAATTAATATCCCCCACTTGCAGCGCGGGACAAAAACAAATTGCATATTGTTTTTCAAAGTGCGTTGGCACTATGCATACCTTGGGAAATAAAAAAATGTTTCTGAATGAACATGGTGTTATTTCAAGATTTTTGTAAAAAAAAGTCTTGTATAAAAGACAAATAAAAATCAAATGAAATTAATCTTTTGTATTAGCTTTGTAAAAATTATAGTAAAGTACTAAAGAGCTATATGATATTCTTGAGAAAACAATCAATAACTCAATAAGCGGTCTGTATTGATTCAGCGGCTTCAGTTTAGTCAGGTTATTATTTTTTCTTGTCAATTTCAAGTTTGCAATCCCTCAAATGTTTCTAATATATTTTTGATTGATTTAGTTAGATTTAATTCATAATCAGGTCTTACAATTGCAATGTAAAACGCAACCCATGTTAAATGAAAAAATCGGTAACTAATTAAAGTCGTTATTCGACTATGGTAAGTGAACAAAACAGATTAACGTAAGCTAAGTTGTGTTTTATTGAAAAGAAAATAGTAGTCGTATACTATACATATACATATATGTATTTCGGTTCAGAGAGAAAAAAATATGCGCAGATTGTATTTCTTATATTGTTAAAACGTATGTTCTTTAATTAATTGGGTCAATTAAGAAGATTTTCTAATATTCAAAAGTGAATCTTCAATTTACTAAAATTAAAGTATCCCTTTTGTTTTAAAGGTGCATAGACACAGATTTGAAGTTAACGTTTTCTGTTTAAATATTACAACTTATATATTTTAATAGCATTTCACACAAAATATATTAAAAATCTTATTTCATTTAAAAGTTATTAAAACTTCAAATTTTTAGACGGGTTTGATTGACACATCCTTGCACTTTGACAAATTTTAATTTTATTCTTGATACTTAGGAAAAGTGGCAATCTTGTTGTGAATAAATGAAAAATATTAAAACTATAATCCAGAAAATTCAGAGTAGAAATGTTCGAAAGCAAAACATACACAGTATATTGACATTCCGTGCAGTTGTGGTGAGCAGATTTAACAATTAAACGCACCCGGTGAATCGTAAACATGAACAATAACAGAGCCCGTGTACATGTCCTGTTTAGAAAAACTGTGTACGTTTCACGGGTGTGCCCAATTTGCTAACCTCTATACACAAATTTGTGAAAGTGCAAAGATGTGTCAATCAAACACATCCAAAAATTTGAAGTTTCAATAACTTTAAAGTAAAATAAAATGTTTAATACATTTTTGTGAGAAATGCTATTAAAAGATATATAAGTCATGATATTATACAGAAAATATAAACTTCAAATCTGCGTCCATGCACCTTTAAATGTATTAACCATAGGCGCTTGGTTTCTGGATGGTGTATTTTGTGTTTTATGTGTTTTTCTAGGCGTGTATGAATACCCTCATCAATATAAAAATGAAAAATCGCTGAAGTTAGCACGTTTTAAAATGTCATATTACTGAAAGAATATGACATTATTAAAACATACTCCTGGGTATGAAGTTTCGACTTAGCTGGCAAAGGGATACGTACATGCACGATACATGGAGAAATTTAGCTATGAAAAAAAAAAATCATAGAGAACTAACTACTTCAGAATGCGGTTACATTTGTGGCGTAGTTACATTTTACCACTTCAAAAAAAAAAAAAAAAAATTAAATGTGTTTGCTTGTCTTTATTTTCTTCTCTTTTCGGTCATTCTCATCTTCATTTGTCAAATTTCTTGTTTGAATATTTAGAAAAAATAAAATCGAAATAATTTTAAAACAGCAGATCTGAAATCTTTTTTTCGCAAATCATAAATATACGAATATATACTTAAGAATAAACTCTTTGTCTAATTATTCTAAACATCGTGACATTTACTTACATAACAAATCAACATTTCCGAATTTCCTAATTACTTCCCATTCGTTCTTGTGCCTTTCTATAACAACATTTTTCAAATGTCTTCTATTTTACAAGATTTTTTTTTAATTTTACCTAATCAATAGAACATTGAATTCATTACTTTTATTCAACAATGCTAACAACATATTCAGCTCCAAGGGAAATGACACTATTGAATTTTGACGTGGTCTCATGAATATAAAAATTGATCGCAGAAAATGGCTTACTTCGTATTTGCGATCGCTCAAAAATTGAAAAAGGACGAGCAAATACCAGTCACGAACAACAACAAGTCGAGTGCTTTAAGTAATAAGGTTCTGAACATCGATTAAGTCATTGAACATCGTCGATATAGTAAGAATCGATTAAGTCTTGTCTTCTTTTACTTTGGTAAAATGGTACGTTTTCAAGTGTAAATACGAATAATTGTCATTTCAAACTCAAAAACAGAAGCTTTCAACTTAATTTTCGAACTCTGTAATGGAACAAAAGAAAATTGATTTTCAATACTAATTTATTTTAGTTAAAGGATTTCTAAAACATTCTATGTTTGTTGATTATGAACGAAGGTCGGTGGTTTTCTGTAAATAACAGTACATATTGTACTGCTTCAAAAGTGATAAATTTATCATTTTTTGGAT